>NC_041393.1:328663983-328712760 GCF_002162155.2 Triticum dicoccoides | reverse complement strand
GGCACCCCCCCACACACACTTAGACTCCATCTCTCTCTCACACACACAAACACACAAACTAAGACTCCATCTCTCTCTCTCTCCTCTCTCTCTCTCACACTCTCTCTCTCTCTCTCTCACACACACACAAACCACACACTAAGACTCCATCTCACACACACATGCTCTAGGCGGAGCATTTGTTCCTACCACCCTTCATCCAACCTTACCCGTATGATAAACAATCACCTTTATTTACTTGCATAACATGGACAGATTCCACTTTACTTTACTACTCAGCAAACTTATCATCTGTATACCCTTATAAAAAACGAGTTGGCGATGATGGTGTGCCTGCCATCTTGTAATACAGACCGTATGATCTATATCTGACGGATAGGAAGAAAACTATGATAATTTTCCAAAAGATACCCGCACCTCTCTCCACATCATTATCTCCCGCAACCTCATTGCTCAGCAATTAAAAAAGGAATAAGTCTCTGGAACAATTTAGCATGCATGGTGGCCGCTGCCGCCTGCCAGCGCCGTCCATCCCCATGCCTCCGCCCATTCTGACCACCAGTCACCACCACGCTCCACTCCTCCTCGCCTTATCTCTCATCTTTCATTTTTTCGATGACATTCTCGAGATACCAGTTTTCCAAGAAAATTCTCGAGATATCATTAGTTTTTACACATGGGATTACTCCTGCATGGGTCAATCACAACAGGTGTTTTGTAAAAAAAATGCATATTGATGTTCCGTGCAATGCACGACAATCTTGCTTGTAATTATATAACGCAAATCACGAGCAGGAAGTGAAATTTTTTTGACACAACCACGTTAACATGGCCACGTAAATCACGAGCAGGAAGGAGAAGGGAAGCAGGCTGTGGAGTAACGTTTTTTACCACGATTTCTTAGGAAACTGAGTGCAATAATTGAGTAGTTTTGCAAACTACCATTACTACTACACCTGAAATGGTTCAAAACCTATACTCCCTTGCCAGCGCGCGCTTCCCGCATGAAATGGACAGCGTCGCCTGGAGCGTCAGTGCCGCATTAATGCCCGTCCAGAGCGGAGGCGGCCTCTCACTGGCGCTGGCTTTGAAGTGGCGCGACGACCGAGAGAGCGCCGCTTCCCGGTGCATGCGACTGCTTCACGTCGAGACTGGCCATAGGCCCTGTTTGGATCCATGGGTTAGAGTTAGCTTGAGCTAGTTGGGGCTAAAATAGCCCTAAAGTATCCAAGCATGAGGGTTTAAATTGGAGCAAGTTGCACCAAACCCACCAAAAAAAACTATCGCATCCAAGAGGTGCTAACTGGAGATAGTTCTCATTGGGACCACTGAAAAATCACTTTTCTCTCTCCATGAAGTGCATTTATTGTCAATCTAACACTGTCACCCAAACACCTCTTTGGCTACGGTTAGTTCAGGGTTAGTCATGAGTTAGTCTAACCTCTAGCTAAGTTAGAGTATCAAACAGGAACAGTATAGGACATGCAAGTTGCTCAAAGCATACATGCAAATTTGTATGTGAAAGGATTTTTTTCTTTTTGAAAACGGAACGTGAAAGGAATTTTTTTTCAAATGCTCTTGGCATGTCGCTAACATGTGATAGTTAACTGACTTCAATAGATGGCAGAAATGCCAGCCCGCCGCACTTTGATAGAGACAAGGAGGGAGAAGCGATATAGGCTGCTGGATTACTAGAGATAGGTGTCGCACGGAAGCCAAGAAATATGGTGATAGCATTGGTTAGCCATGTACTAGTATGATGTAACTACACTGGGCTCCCGTGTTTCGTACTCTTCCAGTCCACTGTGGAGATGATTGGTTAATTTTATATCGTTGAATAATATTAAATATTATGAGTGGAGACGCTCCACCACGAGGTTCCTTGCTCCTTCTCGGTCGTCCGGAATCTATGTTCTTCCACTCTATTTTTTTTACATGAGCTTTGTTCATCCTTTTGCCAACACGCGAGACATCTAGCATCAAGGCGCACATGTTATGCAATGATCATTCCATCTATATGAAGAACACGTGGCACTAGAACTATGAGACGGACATGTACCCAAGAGTGGACGTACGAACCTGAGTAATGTAGCGCAGTAAGTGAAGTAGAAAGGCACAAATGGTATGAACATGCGTGGCATACAGGGTGTGTTTGGTTGCATTCTCATCTCAGCATAGTTGTTCCCTCTTCATGCATGCTCAACTCAACACCCCTCTTCATGCATGCTCTCTTCATGCATGCTTCTAGTGTATTTGTGCTAAACTAGTATGGACTCATGCACCCTCCATACACTCTACCAAACACCCAAAAGTAGGTCGAGAAGGGAACTCTTGGGCGGCATTTGTCTCTTACTACGTACTACCACTAAATGTTGTACGTGCAATGCACAGTGATGTTATGGAGTACGTGTCTAAGTACTCTACTACTACTATATTAGTTGGAGGCACATATTAACTTTTATATTTGTTTACGTGTATGCCCCGAGACCTTCCAACTAGACGTGTCTTTCTCTCCAGGCCGCACTTTGTATCGTTCATACAGCTAAGTACTACTACGTGTGGTCTCCGACCCACAAGTGGAAGAAGTGGAGACGCTCTACCACACTGTTTTTTACGCTGGGCTCTACCACGCTGTTCATGTCCCACTCCTTTCGCTGACGTGTGGGACATCCAGCACGTGCCGTGTTTGGCACCCTTCGTCGTAACAGTTGAAACGCTAGCATTCATCAGAAATAAAAAATAATTATAAATCGACAGTGATACTATTTTGTTTGCGAACCAATCAGCAGTGATACTATACCACGCGGTTTCCTTGCTCCTCGATATCGGAAAGAATACTTCTGTTCGCCAACATGTGGGACGTTGACCATCCTGGTCCACTTTCCACGCACGCAGAACTCCAAGGGAGAGTCACCCAGGTCATCGCGCCGTAGTAACAATAACTAATGAGCCGCCAAATCACAGGCCCACTTCCCACTTTGAAGTTGCTCGGACGAAGGAACCATCATGAATTCGTTGAATTCCGCTTCTTGAAGGAAACTACTGTACCAGCAGTACTGCTAGCTACAGTATTTACTCCAACAGAGGCCTCCTTTCGTTCATAGGATAGGAATATGAAAATCATAGGAAGTGAGATGACATGCATCTCAATTCCTATAGAGAAAGAGATGCCATTTGATGCATAGGATAGGAATGTTTTCACTTAGTCTAGGCTAATCTGGTAATTTGCTCTAAAAACTACAGTAGTAACTAGTAGTACTGGTACATGCTCGTACTCAGACACAGACACACACAGAGACTAAGTACTAGTACTACTACTTATCACATGCTGGCCAGACGCCGTCGTTCTCCTTCCCGGCTTTGTCGGCGACACCCCATCGTGCTTGGATCTCCACCGACCTCTCCGTAGCAACGCGTGCGTCCTTTTCTTTCTTGCGGCGGTGGGCCTCTCTTTTCTTGAGTGCTTTCTGACTTTTCCGCTCCCTCTGTGCGGCTTTGGCCGCCTCTTGCTCTACCGCCCATTCGGCCTTGGAATCTTCAAATTCCTCCCACATAGTTGTGAGGTCGCGAGCGGCAGTGAACTCGGCAGGGCGGGATGCCATCGCTTCCCTACCATTTTGTGTGCGTTCGTGGGTGGCGAGGAACTCGGCGCGACGGGATGCCATCGTTGCCTTACTGGTTAGTGTGCGGCGCGGTGGCATGAACGACGCTTGGTGAGAGCTCTGGGGTGGAGTGGCTGGACAACCGTATAGTGCATTGGTTTGTCAAGAGCTCAAGGACAGAAGACAAAGCAAATTAGGATTCCCCTTCAATCCTGGTCATTTATTACCGCGTAAAATGCATTGGCGGTTATTAAACTTGTCTTGATAGCTCACTTTGATCATTGTATACGAGATATGGTGATTATACGGTCGCTGGCTCAGCATATAGCTCCGTATTTGTATGGTTGACCAGTCAAACAGTCTGCATGTGCCTGAAACGGTCACCGTCTCTCCAGAATGTCAGTGCCGCATTCACTGGACTTAACTGCAGGTGCAATTGGTGTGTCACTCATATGCGGGCCAGACGCCCGTTGGGCCCACATGTCAGTCACCCAAACGCATCTGCAGTTAAGTCATTGAAGCAGCGTCCGCATTCACGCCCGACAAACCTACTCTGGCGCCAGTTGTCCATCCGTCTGCTGTGGCTCATTGCCATTCGCCCACTATATTAACTTGAGCCCCAGCTCCCAGCCATAGCCAAAGACCCACACTTATTCTCCTCCGGTCCCTTCCTTCTGTCGGCGCCACTTCAACCATGGCCTCGTGGCGCTCCGAAGCTCTCTTGGACGCACTGTCGCAGGAGCAGACGAGGGACATCGGCGGTTCCGCTCCGGGCGCGCTCCAAAGCTCTCTTCGACGTACTGTCGCAGGAGCAAACGAAGGAGATCGCCGGCACTCCCCGGGCCGCCCTCCGCCGCCACGACCACGAAGTCGGCGCGCGTGCGCGGGCGCAGCCGGCAGCGAGGAAGAGTAGTACACGGTAGGTCGCCGCCGCTCTTGTCCCGGGAAGGCCACCGCTACTCCACTCAGTCGACGCCAAGCTTGGAGGGGTAAACATCGGCGGCCGATTAGCCGCTTGACGGCGACGTGGAGGCAGAAATCTTCATAACCTTGTGCTCCGACCGGAGGAGGAGGTTATCGAGGAGGATGAGGAGGAGGCAAAGGCAATGGCCGGCTTTCTCGGGTTCATGGCCGGACTTGGTGGTTGGGCGCCGGCGATCGTTTAGATTAGGTTTACAGTAGGTTTGTACGGTTTGTGCGAAATATGTAATGAATTTCATCCAGTTTGTAGGATAAGTTTTCGAAATGTAATGATTTTCATCCGGTTAATTTGAAATTTGCTTTGTTTGCACGAATTTTGTCCGGTTAGTTCATATAGTTGTCGAAAGGTATGCGGGCATCATCGGATGGCATCCATCAGTGTCCTCAGACAGATGCCGGTGTAAATTTGTGGGCCAGCGCTGGAGATGCCCTAACTATCATGCTATAATCGCTAATAATCCTCCATTATTTGGTAGGGAACAGTTATCCCTCAATCAAAATCAGATCCGCGGTGTTTCGCACTCCTCCTGCGTACGAGTGTAAACTCTTGCTTACATAAAAATGGAGCAAGTGGACGGCACTGTAGCACGTCATATCACTCGAACTAGCCCGCCTAACGAGCGAGAAAGCACCGCCTCCGTCATTTTGTTCTGGATTTCTATCGATCGATCGCGTGAAAATGTTACGCTTCACAAGTTCTAAAGGAAAAGGCGGCACACTTATGACTCGTACACATCTCAACCCCGACAGTCCGGCTCGCACGCTGCTCACCAAAGGGGACACGTGTTGTCTTGCAATTTCACTGACATGTGGGACCGTAATTGAATAAACTGTCGATAGCCGAAATCTAATCGCTCGGCGGGCGTCGGCTGAGAAGAGAGAAACGGGGGAGGGAGAAGAGATCGCCCGCCCGCCGCACACAAACTCCAAGAAATATATGGTGATAATGTGAGGTGGGCCATGCTGGAGTCCGGACCGCTTCCGAAGCCCGCTCTCACCGCCCTGGCCCCTCAAGACGCCAGCTGCCCGCTGCATGCATAGCAAGTAGTCCCCGCTTATGTGGAGGAGAGAGAGGCATTGACAAAGTCAAGGAGTAACAGTGGAGACAATAGCTTTCATCAAAAATAAACAATGAATACTCGTTGCTCGTCCTCTATATCGGAAAGAATACTTTCATTCGCCGACATGTGGGACGTCGACCATCCTAGTCCACCTGCCATGCACAAAATTATCCTGGTCTACCCCAGTCGTATCGCAGGCCCAACCTTTCCCACCGTAAGTTGTTCGGACGAAGGAACCATCATGACTTCGTTGAATTCTACTTCTTCAAGAAAACTTACTGTACCCGTAATACTGCTACCACACGCGAAGACTGGACGACACTGTACCATGTCATATCACTGAAACCCACTAGGACAAACTAGCCCGCCTAGGTCATATATTTTTGAACGGAGGGAGTACGTCTCTGCACTGCTATGATTTTGTGTTGCACGTTCTCTGTACTTTTGCTACGATTTTCCTACCCTATGAACCAAATGAGGCCTGAATGTATGTCGACTATTGTCTGATCGATTGCTAAGCCTACAATTTTAGGAGCTAGAGCTATTGGTCGATCGATGGGGGATAAGTATAAGCGTACCACGAGCTCATCAGCCCCAACGTTTCTCTTCGGTGAGTGTTTTGCAAGTACTATAGCTCACATAGTAGCTAGGCTACTAACACCAAGAATCATCAAACAAGCCCTGCTGATATGATAAACAGTTCAAACTTGCATCTAAGCATGCCATATATTACATCAAAAGCTGGTGAGGATACATCTGTTTCCATAACTCGGAGAGGGTTCGCATGATTCATCGCATGATTCACTCTCAAACAAAAGTAGCAAGATCCGCCCACACAAGACAGTGCACTAGCCCTAAGATTGTTTGATAACACGCATCGTTCTGGTAATTAAACACAGGGCAATGCAAACTACCCTGAAGGATTAGCGCGACCAACTATTTCTTGTCATCAATCTCTCGGGCAATGACCACAGCACGGACAGCGGCATGGGAATCGATTTCTAGGGCGATGTCCACAGGACTGACCGCGACATCGAAATCGATCTCTGGGGCGATGTCCACAGGATGGACATCGGTATCGGAATCGATCTCCGGGGCGATGCCAACAGGACGGGCCACGACATCGAAATCATCAAGGACAACCACTGGCACCTGCACAACACTAACATATTAGCAAGCACATTACAAATAATCAAAAAGCAAGCACATTGCAAATAATCAGAAACCACAACTATGGTAATAAGCCATTATTTTTTACCTTGTGCAGCTCACCGGGGGATCTCATCCCTTCGGGGGCCATCTCCTCGTCCTCGATGGGGGCCATCACCTTGCCAGGGGAATACTGCTTCTCAACGGCGACTATCTCCTCAAACTCGGTCTTGAGCCTCACATAGGTGGCAATCAGAGCTCCTGGGTTAGGCACGGTGGGGCCCTTGCTGTTCTTCCAACTTTCTTTGAGGAGTTCGTCCGCCAACGTCCTCAACTCTTTGGCCAGTGCTTGTTTCTTGGAGTTCTTCGTCTCCATGGGTTGGCCCGCCAACATGGTCAACTCGTTGGTCGGTGCTCACTTCCTGGAGATCGCTGTCTCCAGTGGGTTGTCCACCGGCAACTCTTTCCCTAGTGCTCCAAGATCCATCAATGAACTGACAAAGAAAAAGCAATCGAAAGGAAACCACAATCGCAATGAAAACGGGAAAAGAATAGGATGTGAGAATCGGTCGGTGCTTCGCAAAAAGAAGATTATTGGAATGAAAATATTGCAGCATAACTAATTCGCCCACCTTTCCTTCGTTGGTAGAGAAGAAAAATGGCAGAAGTGAGAAGCCTGGAGTAAGGTTTTCTTCAAGAAAGGGAAGAAAGGGCTTGAACGAGCGTTCCAATGAAATGATGGTTGCTTCGTCCAGTCCAACTTGGAGGCCACCTTACCACTGCTGGTAAAGGTGTGGGTTTTGTGATATAACGGGTCATGATGGCCACACTGGGGTGATAGGTGAGTCTCGACTGTAGCACCTCGCTGTGATTTGGTGGATGGCATGCGGGCCCGGATGCTTTGAAATGTCATTAACTTGATTTTAGTCCCTTTAGTATTTGGATCCAAGCATGGATGAGGCTAACAAGTTTTAGTCCCACTACTTTTAGTCATGATACTAAAACGTATCAAAGCACTCTCTCAGGCTGGTCATAGTGGGGAGTAACTTAGACTAGTGTCATGCATATGACACTAGTGTAAGTTACTACCTCCATAGTGCAAAGTAACATAGTAGTAGTATCATAGATTGCTTCATTTATTATCTCATAGACTCATTTTGCCTTAGAAAGCGCTATGTTACAGTAACATATTATGTTACCACAAGCACCTCTTTCCTCATTAAATACTTGCCACATAAGCAAAATTGTCTTGGGATGTGTTAAGTTACTACCTAAGTTACTCCCACTATGGCTAGCCTCAATATTGTGCACCGCGACCAAGGCGGAGAGAAAAATGAGAGAACTATGTAATTAATGCATGAGTTTAATTAGGGTAGTTTTGTAAAGTACGAGATACATTCCTCCAATCGCAAAATCCCTTGGTTCATGAGATTTGAGATTTGAGCCCTATAAACCGGAGGGGAGGGGGTACTGCACACGATGTAGTCTAGTCACTTGTTGAAATCTCTAGAAAGGCAAATACTTCTTTCCAGTTTACAGGTCTATACTACTCCCTCCGTCTAGGTGTGTAAGTCATCTTACAAAAACCAAATAGTCCCAAAACACTTAGGCGCGGTGCATTAACTTCTACCGTGTTTCTTGTTTCTTGACATACGTATCAACCAATAAGAGATGAGAGGTGTGCATGCTTTTAATGACTTGGAATGGCTAGTTCATTGCACGGAATGCTATTAATTAGCAAATAAACATTGGTGACCCCAGGAGGAAATGGTGCTAAGCGCGTGGACCTATGCAGAATGAGTATCAACCAATGGATAATGGAGTTCAATTGTTAAACAGTAGCAATTTTGTCTCATGTAAGAGCCTGGCTAGTACTCCAAGGAACCGCACCACGCGAGCGTTCGGAACTGCCACGTTCGGTTTGCACTTGGCTCTTCGCCTCTTCGAGAAGACGAACAATGATGTTACTCCTACTTCTACAGTATCGAATCCACTTCTGCATGTCCGTCCACCTCGTGCGGGAGGGATAGCGTGTAGCGAAAGATTTTACTTACTGCTCCTGCCTTTGCGTCCATGACAGGTGGGCCCAACATGTGGTTGGCCCACCTGCCATGCAGCCAAAGGCAGGTGCAGTTAAGGCACCGGAGCTCAGTCCGCGAGGGAGAGGGCGTCGTAGTAATCAAATTTCTCGGGCTTGTACGAGTTGACGCGACACATCAAAGCACTGTATTTGATAAAACTCTTTTTACACATTTCAAATGGGCTACTTCGTATGTAGGAGTAGACATATTCTGCTTCGCATGTACTCCCTCCGTTCCAAAATAAAAGTATTTTTAGAGATTTCACTATGAAATGGAGTACATACGAAACAAAATGAGTGAATCTACACTCTAAAATATGTCTATATACATCCGTATGTAGTTTGTAGTGGAATCCCTAAAAAGACTTACATTTAGGAACGTAGGGAGTAGTCACTTGTTGCAATCTCTAAAAATACTTATATTTGGAAACGGAGGGAGTACAATGCGTGCATGCATGCCGTGACTTTCCTTTTGATACTTGCATGTGTTGATTTGATGCACCTTGCCAAATTTTGACTATAAATTTAACTAACCAAATTTTCATGCATGTCACAAAAAATCACGGGGCTGTTTGGATTGTGACTATGTTTTTCTTATGTTGCCACATTATTTTTCCCACACTTGCCACACTTGCCTAACCTGAGTTGCTCAAATTGTTAGACACACTTTGGCTTGCCTAAGGGAATCTTGCCATAATTTTTGTGTGTATGACATGTGGGGTTCACTGCTAATAAAAAAATTCTTGTCTTAGGTGTGGCTAATAAAAAAGACTTATATTTAGGAACGGGGGGAGTAGAAAATATAAATAATAATGCATGTTGGGGCAACCCATGTTTCCGCTAATTTTAGCCGTGGGCTTGTTCACAATTTTTATGAGGGGGTGGTTGTTCATTTAATGGAGGGACTTGTAGTACTACCAGACTTGAACGATACAAAGTGCGACCTGGCACACCGTAACACCACTTGGAACAAGCGGGTAGCTATCTCAAAAAATAATCAACAACTAAAAAAACCGCGACCTGGCATGTAGTATAGTACACAATTTTAAACGATTGTTTTGATGGAGTGAAAAAGGAAAACTACCCCCACTACTTATATATAGGCCGGAGCCTCCGCGCTTGCTTTCTAGGGCTGCTCTATTCACACACTTTCATCCTCTCCAGATCTAAACAAGATAGGGGTAGTAACCCTGTCTTTCTCCCTTCAAAAAACACTGGCTTTCTATCCTCACCGCTGGTTACAGATACGGATGTATCCCCCTCCGCTGGTGAAGGGGAGGAGGGGCAGCGTTTAGGCCGTCGTCGACAGCGAGGGAGGAGACCCACTGCCGGCCGCATCGTTATCTCTGGCCGAGCGTCGGCGTGGTAGGTCCTCCGATCCCTTCGTCATTGCCTGTGGGCGGATCCGGCCTCCCACCGCCCACCTATCCACATCCCGACGACCTTCAGGTATATCTTCATTCGAAACCGCCTTAGCTCTACTTCCCCAGCTTGCTACGTCGCTGCATGTGCATCATTTTCTACCTCTCAGCCCCTCTTGATCGGATGGTCCAACGTCACCTATATTTTTTCTTCTATTGTTAGAGGTAAAGCTACTTCATGGAGTCGAATCTTGTACTCCCTCCGTCCGAAAATACTTGTCATTGAAATAAAGTGGGGGTGGGGGAATTTAGTATGTACATCGGACTTGGTACAAACAGGAAGGAAAGGGGATTAAAGTAGTACACACTGGTCATCCAACCGGTCTCTTGGTCGAAAAGGGAAATATAGGGGTAATGCTGTACACAGTGGTATGACCAGGACTAGATTTGCTATCCACACATAGGAGTAGGTGGCTAGAGTGAACAAAAATGGGACCAACCCAGATATGTTTCTTGGATGTTTGTTTCTTGGGGCAACAAACTATGAATCACCACTTTATGCCCCTGTTTACGTACATGGTGTTGTACTGCTGGTGCACTCACTGTCCCATGCCCTTATACCAAATATTTAGGCTCCGGTTGGAATAAAGGGGCAGAAAACATAGGTCTTGATGAAAATAGAGGAATAGGAAAGGAATGTAGGTATAAAACTATGGAACAGCGAACCGGAGGAAACTCTCAAGAGAATGTGTTCGGATGGACTACGAAATGTACATTTTTTTTAGAGTAGCATGCTTGGCAGTATGAGATGCTATTTGTTTATTCAGCGGCACAGTGACTACTGTTCTCCTCACCTCACGTACCACACATAGGTTGATTTTTTTATTCCGGCAAACACAACACAACAACCTGTCTAACGCATGGCAGCGAGCGCCTGCCTCGGGCTTCCGCCCAAAAAATGAGCAGCGCGTGGATGTTTCTAATCCAATGGAAGCAGTACTACCAGACCAGCTTTCCTATGAAACACTATTCACCTTTCCCGTGTTCCGAATGGTTGGAAGGGAAATAATACGGTAGGAATTGTGTTCCTACGAAAATCTTGCACCTAACCTGTGAACCGAACGCAGCCTTAACTGTTCTTAATATAATGTCCCTGGTAAAAATGAAGCCATGCCACTATTTTTGCCTGTAATTGTTTGAGACTCTGACAAGTTTAGCCAAATGTTTTTGCCTGTAATTGTTTGAGACTCTGACTGTTTCCTCTATGCCTTTTTGTGCAAACAGGGATATCCAATTCACCTGGTTGCTGTTGTGACCTTTTGGTGCACTACACAAAGCTCTTCTTAAAAGAAGTGACTTTTGTGCTGTTTAACTGGAATGTCAGATGGAACAGTTGGTTCATTTTGGTGGAACTGCACAAAGGGAGATCTGTGTTCCAATCCTCATCATCCATATTGGCCCCATAACCTTCCTTTAGGTAAGAATGATATTTAATGCATGTGTTCATCTCTATTTTCCGACTGCCATGAGAAAATAATGCTGTTTTTTACTAGTACACTTGTACTCCCTCACTGACAAAACCATTTCTAAATTAGAAGGCCAATCATGTACTTGGTTTCACAACTGGTGAGGAGAAAGAGGAACATAGCATGAAGAGGAAGAAGAAGAAGAATAAACAGTGCCAATGCGATCTTGCTGAAGCCAGAGGCCTCAGTCGCGAGGCTATTCAAGGGCTCCAGCAACGACTACCTTACATGTGAGACGATCCTCCAGGGAGCCCTTCCACTTCTGTTGTCTCACTTAATTAATTAGGAGCACTTAAGTACCACTAATTTATTATTGCCTAATTTTCCTGTTGGAGTTAAACAAATCTTTAGTAGGACCCTATGCTGAATCATGTACGTGTGAATGTTTGCCTATGGAGGTGAATCATGTGGTGGAGCAGGGAGGGAATATTATTAGTGTCATGACATAATAGTGCTATTGTTTTGCATGTCAATTTATTGCCATTGGTTCAATGAGGCAATGTTTTGCGTATTGTCCATCATGAATTTGATTTTACTGTTTGAGTAATATGCTAATGTTTTCCTATCCTTTCTCACTAAGCTAATGAAGGTTTCACCTTGTTCCTACTTGTCCAAACAGGGATCATGTTGTGCCAATCATACATTTTAGTGGAACTACACAAGACAATACAATGAACTGTATCCCAGCCAGTGCTTTTACTCTGCTGGAAGTTCTTGATAATCTTTCGATATAATCTCAGCACTGGTAAACAAGAGTGATTTCAACCATACATTTGAAGTGCACAAAAATATATACTATCGTGTGATTCTAGTGAGTGCTTTATCATCTCTTATTGGACTACATGAATAAGCTTTTTTTCTCAGGTTGGTACGGGCCTAAGGCCTTCATCCATATTAGTTTGTTGTCATCTCTATTTGTATCGTGCTACTGTCATGAGAAAATCCTTTATCTTTGCACTTTTAAGTTTTGCAACCTATGATAAATGGCAATGCTTTGAGTGTTGAGTTGAGCTAATTGGCACTGATTAAATAAACTAATACCTCTCTTTAAGCAAGACTACTATGTTGCTAACTTTACCCATTAAGATAATGAGGGTGCTTCTATTTGTTAGTCCCACTATTACAGTAATCTCACTCTCTCAATATATGTGCCAACAGGGATGCTCGATTTTGGTGGAACTGCACAAAAACTTTGGGTGCTTCATTGCGTCGACAGCTTCCGTCCTTTCCTGTCAGTCGCTAATCTCCGCTTGCTTTCTTCCTTTGCTGTCAGTCGCTTGTCTTATCTCGGCTTCTAGTCAAAGGAAATAGTAATTGATATGCTACCTCACACAGGTTGGTACTGGTCATTATCCTGATTATTGTGCCTGTCATATGTATTGGTAATTTGGTATTGTGCTACTGTTTGCCGTTTTCATAAAGGAGTAATTTGGAGCCTGAACTCGCAGGCAAATCATTACATCGGGTGATTTCAGTAGAACTGCACAAAATGATCAGATGGACAGGTACTTATGCTGCTGCTATGTACTCCAAAGTTCACTCAGACAAGCATCGATGTTGACAAGAAGTGCCTATATTCATTCGAGTATCAACCAGCGTCAACCAATTGTCAAACTCCAAGTATTAGGAGAGTGAACGCCAAAAATATTGCTTGGTGCATAGCCCAGAAAAATGCAGTCCAGTCTTTGGTCCCAACTTGTGCCTTTTGGTTATCGGCATATGGTGAACTATATGGCATGGAGTCTAAAGATTCCAGACAAGTTGGTTGACGCGTATATTCATCTGGGACTTAATCAGTCTGCACGCCAAGGATGCTCCATTTCAGTTGAAATGCACAAAAAAATTGGGTGGTTCATTTTCTCAATTGCCTCCTTTCTCGTCTGCAATGTAGAATTTTGGCGAGATACAGGACCAAGATGAGCCAGTAAACTAGTTGGATGAAAGTAGTGGCCAAGTTTCTCAAACCTCCGTTGGCACGAGGACACTATTTGAGGATAAACCTACAAGCAAAGATCAGATTGTCTGTGCTACATTTTATGTACTCGAAAGTTTACTCGTACAAGAACTAATTTTAGCAAGAAGTACCTCTGATTGAACACCATTTACCAGTCTGTACCCTAGGTAATTAAAGTTCGTCCATGCATCATATTGGATGTGATCTCAATCATTTGGATGCATAAACATACTGAACATGTGTATATCTGAATCTTTTTGTGAATTGTGTATGAATATTGTCGTGTGATCTATCAATCATTTGGATGCATAGATATGCTGAGCTTGTGTATATATGAATATTTTGAGTTGTTGATAGTGAATGTTGGCTATGAATATGAACGTGTCCTGTGAACCTGAGTTTGATATGAATTGCAACAGAACCAGTTATAACCCTTCTCCTCCTCTCAATCTGCGACTCCACGGCCGCGTTTTCCCATCTCCGAGTCGTTCCCGTCCGGGGCCTCGCTGTCGTCCACCGCCTCGCTGTGTTCGGTGCGGCGTGGTCAACAAACGAGAGTCATCGGAAGAGGACTGTACGTGGAGAGCCTGATGGCTGGGACCCACGAGGTCCATGGTCGCACGCAAGGAAAGTTCCTCCTTATTAAGCTGAAAAAAATGTTTCCTCCACCTGACAGCTGGGACCCACCCGTCAGATTTGGTGACTGACTTGCGCGCCTGCTAAGCGGACATGTACGCACGGCTTTGTCAACTTAATCAACAAATGATTCTAGCAGCTAGACCGTTGGATGTTAATCCAACAGCCGTGCTCCTTCTTCAACCTCTGTTCTTGCTCCTGTCTCCCGTGGGCGGCACCGCGGTTGTGCTGCCACGCACCCGAACCAGTGAAGTTTCCCACTCCTCTCCATCTGCGACTCCACTGCCCCGTCTGCCCCATCTCCGGGTCGTTCCAGTCTGGGTGCGCTCGGCACGGTGTGGTCAACGTGGTCAACAATCGAGAGTCATCGGAAGATGACTGTACGTGAGAGGCTGACAGTGGGGACACACCACTCCCATGGACGCATGCATGCAACGGAACGCGGCGAGGTCAACGCGGTCAAGGAACGACTTCCATCGGAAGTATACTGTACGTGGAGAGTCTCAGCTGGGTCCACGGCCACAGCAAGTAAGTGCCTCCTTATTACGCGGAATGATTCCTTCAACTGACAGTAGGGACCCACTGGACGGGCCACCGTATTTTGTGGAAAAAAACGTTTGCCCCCTGACTGCTGGGACCCACCTGACGGGCCACCGTATTTCGCGAAAAAAACGTCCCCCCCACTATCAGCTCGGACCCACTGGAAGTGCCTCCTTATTACACACAAAAAGATGAATACTCCCCCTGCTAGCTGGGACCCACCTTGGTGGGAGGCTGACTTGTGGGCCTACTAAGTTGACGGGGACGAAGGGCTTTGTAAACTTAGTCAATATGAACGATTCTAGCTCCAGTGACCGTACGATGTCCATCCAACGGCCCTAGTGCTTCTTCAACCTCTGGTCTTCTTGCTCCAGCCACCCAAACCAGCGTCGGTCGTGCCTCATGCTCCTGCCTCCCTTGGCCGGCTGTGCTGCCGCAGAGGACTCACCGCCCCCTACTATTCCCACCGCTGGCCAGGCCCTGCGGCGACGGCAGCCTCACGCCGTAGCTGAACCAGTGAACCCTCGTACTCCTCTCCGCCTGGGCTTCCACTGCCGCGTCTTCCCCGGCTCCGCGTTGTCGCCTTCCTAGGCCTCGCCGTCGTCCACCGCCGTGGTGCTCTCTGTGCGGCGTGGTCAACGTGGTCAAGGAACGACTTCCATCGGAAGAGGACTGTACGTGGAGAGGCTGACAGCTGGGTCCACGGCCACATCCCAGTTTTTTTGTGATTTGCCAAGTAAGTCGCTTTGTCAGGCCTGTTGGGCTGCAAATCTTTCAAGGTGAGGAGAGCTTTCATTCGGCTAGCCCAGAAAATGGCCCATCAGTAATGAGAAATGGGCTGTACATTTTTTAAACACATCAAAGCGGCAATTAGTTTCAAATATCTTTTTTTTTTCATTTTGAGATTTTAAATTACATTAATTTTTATGTGTGGAGAATTTGTTGGATTTTATATTGATATACATTTAGTTTTAAATTCAGTTTGAATGTGAGTCGAAATTTCGGGATTAAAAACACTTCGGACCGCACCAAAATATGCAAAATTTCGTATAATTTTTTAACCGTGGCCACAATATGGGTTGTAATGCTAACAAAAACAATATGGGCTCCAAACAAAACCTTAAGAATTAGCAAATGGGCTGTAAATTATTAGAAATAATGGCAGATGGGCTGTATGCTGTTTTCCACGGATTTGAGGCTTTCCTAAAAAAAGGTTGACGCATAAGTAGTGACTGTTGGATGGCCATCCAACGGCCGTCGTGCTTCTTCAATGTCTGCTCTTCCTGCTCCAGCCGCTCAAACAAGCACCGGTGGGACTGCCTGCTCCCTCCTCCCCGCGGCCGGCTGTGCTGCCGCGCAGGCCTCACCGCCCCACCGTACTCCCATCGCTGTCCTAGCCATCCTTCTACTCACCCACACCTGCTATTATTCTCCGACAACGGCACACGAACCAGTAAACCCTCGTTCAGTCGTACTCCCCTCCACGTGGGAAACAACTGCTGAGTCTTCCCTGCCTCCATGTCGTTCCCTTCCTAGGCCTCGCCGTCGTCCACCACCCTGGTGCTCTCGGCACGGCCTGGTCAACGTGGTCAACGACCGACATGCATCTGAAGTGGACTGTACGTGGAGAGGCCGACAGCTGGGTCCACGGCTGCACGCAAGGAAATGCCTCCTTATTACACGCAAAATAATGATTCCTCCACCTGACATCGGGGACCCACTGAAAGGGCCTCAGTATTTCGCGAAAAAACGTTACCGCCGCTGACAGCTCGGACCCACCAGCTATATCTTCGCACGCAAGGAAGTGCCTCCTTATTACGCACAAAAAAATGAATACTCCCCCTGTTAGCTGGGACCTAGTAAAGTGGCAGGCTGACTTGTGGGCCTACTAAGTTGATGGGGACGAAGGGCTTTGTCAACGTAGTCAATATGCACAATTCTAGCTCCAGTGACCGTACGATGTCCATCCAACGGCCGTAGTGCTTCTTCAACCTCCGGTCTTCTTGCTCCAGCCGCCCAAACCAGCGCTGGTCGTGCCTCATGCTCCTGCCTCCCATGGCCGGCTGCGATGCGGCGGAGGCCTCACCGCCCCCTACTACTCCCACCGCTGGCCAGGCCATCCCTCTACTCACCCACACCCCCTGTTATTCTGCGGCGACGGCAGCCTCACACCGAAGCGAACCAGTAAACCCTCGTACTCCTCCACGCGTGGGCATCCACTGCCACGTCTTCCCCGGCTCCGCGTCGTCCCCTTCCTAGGCCTCGCCGTCGTCCATCGCCCTGGTGCTCTCGACGTGGCGTGGTCAACGTGGTCAAGGAACAACTTCCATTGGACGTGGACTGTACATGGAGAGGCTGATAGCTGGGTCCACGGCCGCAGCAAGGAAGTGCCTCCTTATTACGCGCAAAATAATTATTCCTCCACCTGACAGCGGTGACCCACCGGACGGGCCACCATATTTCGCGAAAAAAACATTTCCCCCTGACTGTTGGGACCCACCAGCTACACCTTCGCACGCAAGGAAGTGCGTCCGGGCAAAAAAAAAATGATTTGCCCCCCTGACTGCTGGGACCCACCAGCTACATATTCGCACGCAAGGAAGTGCCTGACAGTCGGGACCCACCTGGTCGAAGCGTACATAGCATTGTCATTCTGGTCGCGAACGTGTACGTACATACTGGTCGATGTAGAGGCGCGCACGTGTCGTAGATGTAGAGGCGCGCACGTGTCGTAGTAGAGGCGCGCACGTAGCATGTACACGTACGTACAGCGGCGAGGGTGCAAGAAAGAAAATACGGCCACGTATATACATATGGGCAGGGTCTCGAACGCTTACTCACGCATACATACATGGCTGGGTCAGAACAGAGAAACAACGTCGTCGTCGTGTTCATGGGGAGCCAACCGGCTGGGTCGGAATGGAATGCGTGGTCGTGTTCATCGGGAGGGCTTGGACGGAATAGGAGATGGAAACGAGGCCTGGCGTACCGCACAACGGAGGAAACGGCCTTGTGTTTGACTGGCCACGTTCGAAACGGGGTCCTGTTGATCGGGAGGGGGCGTACCGCAAAATGGAGGAAATGGACCTCCTACGGTCGAAACGGGGGTCCTGTTGATCGGGAGGGGTGTGTTGTACCGCAAAACGGACGAAACGGACCTCCTACAGTCAAAACGGGGGTCCTGTTGATCGGGAGGGGTGTGGCGTACCGCAAAACGGAGGAAACAGACCTCCTACGGTCGAAACAGGGGTCTTGTTGATCGGGAGGGGTGTGGCGTACCGCAAAACGGACGAAATGGACTTGTGTTGGAGCGCTACGGTCGAAATGGGGGGGAGGGGTGTGGCGTACTGCAAAACAAGACTCCACGGGATACTGTTCATCTCCACCGTCGACCTCCTCCAGCCTCCACGGGCTACCGTCGACCTCCTCTAGCCTCCACGGGCTCCTGTTCATCCAGCCTCCACCGCGCGCTACTCCACCGGCTACTATTCAACCACCCCTCCACGGGCACCCCTCCACCGTCTACTGTTCATCCAGCCCTCCACACCATGGCGTCCTGTTCAGCCACCCCTCCACGGCCACCCCTCCACCGTCTACTGTTCATCCAGCCCTCCACACCACGGGTTCCTGTTCATCCAGAGGCAACGCCACCGCTCACTGTTCATCCAACCCCCCCTGCAACGCTCACTGTTCATCCCAGAGGCAACATCGATCGGCTTCAGTTAGCAGCTGTAGCGTAGGAATCGCTCCATCGGGTTCAGTTAACAGCCATCGATCGATCGCTCGGGTTCAATAACGCGTAGCTTGTAGTGCAATCGCTCGGGTTCAGTTAGAGCCCAACACCTCGCTGGCCTTCAGTTAGAGCCAGCGCCTCGCACACACGCGCGTACGTACAAGAGAAACGCGCATCGCTCCGCCCCCGACCTCCCACCGTAACCGGCAACTCCCCGAAATTTTCCTCCCCCTCGCTTCTATCACGGTTTTTTCTGTCATGGACGACCCAAAGAATGTCATGCAGCTGCGTCTTCGGCCCGCCCAGGACGAAAAGCCCATTTGCTGTCATGATTTTTTGTCATAGAAGTAGGAGCCCACCACATCTATGATGATACCGGGTTTTGTCACAATTATCGTCATAGAAGTGTCATATGCATGAATTTTTTTTTTCGTTCGGCCCAAAATGTCACGGATGTGTCTTTTTTATAGTGCAAGTTCTATAATGAAAAATTCCCACTAGTATATGAAAGTGACAACATATGAGACTCTCTATCATGAAGATCATGGTGCTACTTTGAAGCACAAGTGTGGAAAAAGAGATAGTAGCATTGTCCCTTCTCTCTTTTTCTCTCATTTTATAATTTTTTTCTCTTTTTCTCTCTTTTTTTCTTTTTCTTTTTTTCCTTTTTCTTTTTTTCTTTCCCTTTTTTTTCTTTGGCCTCTTTTTTTCTCTTTTTGGCCTTTCTCTTTTTTTTTCTTTTTATAAAGTCGAAGTCTCATGCCGACTTGTGGGGGAATCATAGTCTTCATCATCCTTTCCTCACTGAGACAATGCTCTAATAATGAAGATCATCACACTTTTATAGATTTACAACTCAAGAATTACAACTCAAAGCTAGAACAAGATATGACTCTATATGAATGCCTCCGGCGGTGTACCGGGATATGCAATGAATCAAGAGTGACATGTATGAAAATTATGAAGGTGGCCTTGCCACAAATACGATGTCAACTACATGATCATGCAAAGAGCAATATGACAATAATGAAACGTATCATAACAAACGAAACGGTGGAAAGTTGCATGGCAATATATCTCGGAATGGCTATGGAAATGCCATAATAGGTAGGTATGGTGGCTGTTTTGAGGAAGGTAAATAATGGGTTCAATACCGGCGAGAGTTGTGCGGTAATAAGAAAAGCTAGCAAAGTGGAAGGATGCGTGTGCGTATATCCATGGACTCACATTAGTCATAAAGAACTCATATACTTATTGCAAAAGTCTACTTAGCCCTTGAAGCAAAGTACTACTAAGCATGCCCGAAGAGGGATAGATTGGTAGGAAAAGACCATCGCTCGTCCCGAACTGCCACTCATAAGGAAGACAATCAAAAGAGCACCTCATGCAAAAAATTTGTCACACAACTTTTACCATACGTGCATGCTACGGGACTTGCCAACTTCAACAAAAGTATTTCCCAATTTCATAATTATCCACTAGCATGATCCTAACATTACTACCTTTATATCTCAAAACAATTATCAAGCAACAAATTGATCATAGCATCCAATTCAATTTCTATGATAGTGTTTATTATACCCAACTTGGATGCTCATCATTCTAGGACCAAATTTGTGACCAAAGAAAATACCATGATGTTCTAAAAGACTCTCAAAATAATATAAGTGAAGCATGAGAGACTAGCAATTTCTATAAAATCAAGACACCGCCGTGCTCTAAAAGATATAAGTGAAGCACTAGAGCAAAAACTAATAAATTCTAATCAAATAGACTTCTCCCAAAAGGTGTGTACAGCAAGGATGATTGTGGTAAACTAAAAAGCAAATACTAATATAATACACGACGCTCCAAGCAAAACACATATCATGTGGCGAATAAAAATATAGCTCCAAGGAAAGTTACCAATGAACGAAGACGAAAGAGGGGATGCCTTCTGGGGGCATCCCCAAGCTTAGGCTTTTGGATATCCTTGAATATCTTGGGGTGCCATGGGCATCCCCAAGCTTAGGCTCTTTCCACTCTTTATTCCATAGTCCATAAAAGCTTTACCCAAAACTTGAAAACTTCACAACACAAAACTCAACAGGAAATCTTATAAGCTCCGTTAGTGAAAGAAAACAAAACCACCACATAAGGTACTGTAATGAACTCATTCTTTATTGATTTTGGTGTTAAACCTACTGTATTCCAACTTATCTATGGTTTATAAACTATTTTACAAGCCATAGATGCATCAAAATAAGCAAACAACACACGAAAAACAGAATCTGTCAAAAACAGAATAGTGTGTAGCAATCTGTAACTAACGCAAACTTCTGAAGCTCTAAAAATCCTACCAAAATAGGACGTACTGTAAAACTTGTTTATTGATCAGCATAAAAAAGAATCAATGCAAAAGCACGTTTCAGTGGTGTATTGAATTTTTCTCGTGAGCGCAAAGTTTCTGTTTTTCAGCAGAATCAAATCAACTATCATCATAGTTTATCCTATAGGTTCTAGTTGGCACAAACACTAATTAAAAGATAAAAACACATCTAAACAGAAGGTAGATGCAAAATTTATTACTAAACAGGAAAAAAATACAAAAAACACAAAGAAAATTTGGTTGACTCCCAACTAGCGCTATCGTTGAACGCCCCTAGCTAGGCATAAAAGCGAAGATAGATCTAAGTAGTGCCATCTTTGGCACTTGATTCATAAGTAGCTTGCATGATAGATTCATAAGGTAATTTGAATTTATTTCTTGGAAAGTGCTCCATGCCTTTCTTTAATGGAAATTGGAATCTAATATTCCCTTCCTTCATATCAATAATTGCACCAATCGTTCTAAGGAAAGGTCTACCAAGAATAATAGGGCAAGAAAGATTGCAATCTATATCAAGAACGATAAAATCTACGGGCACCAAATTTCTATTTGCAACAATGAGAACATCACTAATCCTTCCCATTGGTTTTTAATGGTGGAATCCGCAAGGTGCAAATTTAAAGTAGGTTCCCACTCAGCATTAAGTTTTCTAGGTATAGAACCTTCCAAATCAAGTTTTCGGAATCATCAAGATCATGGAAACCTAGAACATCACATAAAGTTTTCGGAATCGTAGAAACACTTGCACCCAAATCACACAAAGCAAAACACTCATGATCTTTAATTCTAATCTTTATAGTAGGTTCCCAATCAGCATTAAGTTTTCTAGGTATAGGAACTTCCAAATTAAGTTTTTCATCATAAGATTGCAACAAGGCATCAATGATATGTTTGGTAAAAGCTTTATTTTGACTATAAGCATGTGGAGAATTAACAACGGATTGCAACAAGGAAATACAACCTTCTAAAGAAAAATTATCATAATCAAATTCCTTGAAATCCGAGATAGTGGGTTCAATGCTATTTAAAGTCATGACCTCTCCAATCCCACTTTTACAAAATTTAGCATCAAGATCTAAAAACTCCGAATTTTTGGGATGCCTTCTAGGTAAAGTTGACTCATCATCAGTCCCATAATTATCAAGATTCATATTGCAAAACATAGATCTAATAGGAGACGCATCAATAACTTTAAGATCTTCATCATTATTTTCATCTAACTTTTCAGGTTTGGCGGCCATCTTATTGACTAAGGTGGCTTGCTTATCAGAAATTTTGGCTATAGAGTTTTCAAGCCAGGTAATTTGAGAGTTCACACCATAAAATTCTTTATTCATATCATCAAGCTCCTTGTTCATAAAACTCAAAAACCCTTTTTTTTCTTTAAGCTCTTTTCTAAAGAAATTATTATGCTCAAATTGCAAACTCGTAAAACTTTTAATGCTTGATTCAATCTCATCCATCCTTCTAAGAAGGAGGTCGGTACTCTTAGGCAAAGCCATAAGGACAAGTAGGCACACAAGCAAAAAGAAAAAGGCAAGCGAAAGAGAGAGGAGGAGATTGGGAAAGAGAGGGTGAATAAAACAGCAAGGGTGAAGTGGGGGAGAGGAAAACAAGAGGCAAATGGGAAATAATGTAAATGCGAGGGAGATAGGTTTGTGATGGGTACTTGGTATGTCTTGACTTGAGCGAAGACCTCCCCGGCAACGGCGCCAGAAATCCTTCTTGCTACGTTTTGAGCTTGCATTGGTTTTCCTTGAAGAGGAAAGGGTGATGCAGCAAAGTACCATAAGTATTTCCCTCAGTTTTTGAGAACCAAGGTATCAATCCAGTAGGAGGCTCCTCAAAAGTCCCACGCACCTACACAAACAAACCAAGAACTCGCAAGCAACGCGATAAAGGGGTTGTCAATCCCTTCACGGCCACTTGCGAAAGTGAGATCAAATAGAGATAGTATGATAAGATAAATATATTTTTGGTATTTTATAATATAGATGCAAAAAGTAAAGATGCAAATAAAAGTAGATTGGAAGAAAATATGATAAGAGATAGACCCGGGGTCCATAGGTTTCACTAGAGGCTTCTCTCGAGATAGCATAAGTATTATGGTGGGTGAACAAATTACTGTCGAGCAATTGATAGAAAAGCAAATAATTATGAGATTATCTAGGCATGATCATGTATATGGGCATCACGTCCGCAACAAGTAGACTGACTCCTTCCTGCATCTACTACTATTACTCCACACATCGACCGACTCCTGCCTGCATCTAGAGTATTAAGTTCACAAAGAATAGAGTAACACATTAAGCAAGATGACATGATGTAGAGGGATAAACTCATGCAATATGATATAAACCCCATCTTTTTATCCTCGATGGCAACAATACAATACGTGCCTTGCAACCCTTTCTGTCACTGGATAAGGACACCACAAGATTGAACCCAAAGATAAGCACTTCTCCCATGGCAAGAAAGATCAATCTAGTAGGCCAAACCAAACTGATAATTCGAAGAGACTTGCAAAGATAACTCAATCATACATAAAAGAATTCAGAGAAGATTCAAATATTTCTCATAGATAAACTTGATCATAAACCCACAATTCATCGGATCTCGACAAACACACCGCAAAAAGAGATTACATCGAATAGATCTCCACAAGAGAGGGGGAGAACATTGTATTGAGATCCAAAAAGAGAGAAGAAGACATCTAGCTAATAAATATGGACCCTCATCGGAAGGGCTATGGTGTTGACGTAGAAGCCCTCCGTGGTCGATTCCCCCTCCGGCGGAGCGCAGGCGAAGGCTCCAAGATGGGATCTCGTGGATACAGAAGGTTACGGCGGTGGAAATTGTGTTTCGGGTGCTCCCTGGATGTTTTCGGGGTACGTAGGCTTATATAGGAGGAAGAAGTACGTCGGTGGCTGCCCGAGGGGCCCACAAGATAGGGGGCGTGCCCTCCTATCTCGTGACCGCCTCGGCTGCTTCTTGACTTGCACTCCAATTCCTCTGGATCACGTTCGTTCCAAAAATCACGCCTCCGAAGGTTTCATTCCATTTGGACTCTGTCTGATATTCATTTTCTTCGAAATACTGAAATAGGCAAAAAATAACAGCAATACGGGCTGGGCCTCCGGTTAGTAGGTTAGTCCAAAAAATGATATAAATGTATAAAATAAAGCCCATAAACATCCAAAAGGGGTAATATAATAGCATGGAACAATCGAAAATTATAGATACGTTGGAGACGTATCAGCAACCAAATGAAGTGTTGCAGTAGAAGAAGATTATGCAGCACCTGGTTTACTTTGTCAGCTCCCTCTTGCAGGGGGCTAGGTCAAGGTACTCCCATGTGCAGAAATTCCTCTTCGGCCTCCTTATGGCCTCGAGGAAGCTGCGTCATTACTTCCAAGTGCAAGAGATCACCGTCGTCACCCACCCCCCATTGCAATAGATACTGCGTAACCCAGACACAACCGGGAGGATTGTGGAATGGGCCTTGGAGCTGTCGAGCTTTGGTTTGAAGTTTGAAAGTACTTCGATGGTCCAGAGCAGAGTCTTGGCAGAGTTCATTGTAGAGTGGACCTCGACGCCGGACGAAGAGGTCCAGGAGACCACTCTTCCTGGCAAGGAAACAAGTCGCAACTGGATTATGTACTTTAACGGGGCTTTCTCGCTGCAAGGCGTCGGTGCTGGTGTGCTACTCGTCGCACCCACAGGAGAGCACCTCAAGTATGTAATCTAGATGCACTTTCCTAGGGATATGTCGATGAACAACACTACTAAGTACGAGGGGTTGCTTGCCGGTCTCAGGATCGCGGAAGACCTCGGGATCACAAAGCTCATCGTCAGGGGTGATTCACAGCTTGTCGCCAGGCAAGTTAACAATGATTATCAAAGCTCGTTGATGGAGGCCTACGTAGATGAGGTGAGGAAGCTAGAGGAGCGTTTTGATGGTATACAGGAGGAGCATGTTCCCTGAGTGGAGAACGACATCACCGACTACCTGTCGAAGCGTGTTGCCTTCAAACTACTTGTGGAACCAGGTACTTCTGTGCTTCAGTTAACTCAACCATCCGTTGAACCATCGACAGAGCAGAACAAGCCGATGAAATCAGGCCCCGGCAGGTACTTTCCCACCGAGCTCCCAAGAGCCGCTGCCAAAGATGTTGTCGTGGACACTAAGCCTGCCATGGGGCACCCGACTCTGACAGGGCGTTAAGCCCTGGCCGTAGAGACAACCGCTCCCATGGCAGAGGAAATGCCTTTAGTCCTTGCCGTCGAGCCCCAGGCTCCGGCATGGGCACAACATACCGTTCGATTCGTCCAAACAGGGGAGCTTCCTGAGGAGCAGGAAGAAGCAGAGAAAGTAGCCCGTCGATCTGCCATGTATCAATTCGTTGACAATGTTCTGTATAGAAAAAGACCAAAAGGAGAGAAATTGAAGTGCATTCCCCGGGAGGAAGGACTGGAGCTGTTGGCAGAGATACATGGAGGCATATGTGGCTCCCACATAGGGTCGAGTGCCCTTGCCGGCAAGGCCTTCCGGTAAGGTTTCTTCTGGCCCACTGCCCTCCAGGATGAAACGACACTAGTAACCAAGCGTGAAGCGTGTCAGTTCCATTCAAAGAAGCTTCATCAGCCAGCTCAAGCCCTTCAAACAATCCTCTCTCCTGGCCATTTTCGGTCTGGGGGCTCGACATACTGGGCCCTTTCCCCCACGCTGTCGGGGGCTTATGTGTGGCCCAGGCCCGGGGCCTCCTGTTGGTGTACAAAAGTAGGGGCTCTCTTTTGTACCCCTTTACTTGTGCACGGGCAATCAGAGCCGCGCCCACGGCCACACTTAGCAGGGCAGAGGAGGGAAACCAAAGGCGCAAGACAATCAAAGCAATACCAAGACCAGAGACACAAAAAGCAAGAGGGCGAGGTAGACTCCCCCGGCAAGACCCTTGCCGGGGCATCCTTTGCAGCCCCGGAAAGAGCCTTGCCAGGACAACGTGCCCAGCGCCAGCAGAGCGTGCCACCCTTGAGCCCAAGGGTTCCAATGCCATCAACCACATTGGAACCAAGTCTCGGAGGCACCTCCATGCTGTCATGCAGATCTTCGTGAAGATCATAAACACACAAGATCAGATGAGGACCAGAAGACGACAATCCTCGGCAAGATCCTTGCCGAGGAAATCCATGAGACCTCCGGCAAGATCCTTGCCGGGTACGACCGTGATGTCACGGTAAGACCCTTGCCGGGACCCTGGCAAGACCCTTGCCGAGGTCGTCAGCGGGGCCGCAGCCAGGCCCAGATATGCCAAGACTCCACCGCCGTTCCCATGTAGCTGCTAGCTCAGCCAGCTAGTCGAGCACCTGCGTGGTGACGTGCAGCCTCTAGACCGACTCAGCAAGCACCTGCGTGGTGGCATGCAGATCTTCGAGAATACTCTCCCACCGCACCAGCCTAGCGCCAGCCAACATGGCACTGCAATGCCTCATCAGCTCGGACGCGCGTCAGAGCCAGGTGAGGCGGTGACAGCTGGGACGAGCTTCCTTGCCGTCCCTGATAAAGCAAGAAGGGCACGTCAGCGGCACATTAAATGTGTTTGTCTAACAGTGCTAGAGGATAGACTCAGCCACTATACACCTTTCCACCTCATGTGTGCCACTATGGCGACCCCTTTTTTATTTAAAAGGAGGCCCGAGGCGTAGGAGAGAGGGATTCAGATCTTTTAAACAAGTCACGTGCCGTGGCTAGTTCAAGAACTCAAGAACACTCAAATGTACACCAAAGAAGGACTAGGGTATCATCCATCCTCGCCGCCCGAACCTGGGTAAACGATCTTTGTGCTGACTCCTAGATCCGCTCTTTCGACAACCTCGTGCCCGCCGATCGTAGTAGGGATTCCAGTGATCCCATAGGTGTCGTTTTCCACCGATAGCATAACACTTGATGGGTTCTCACACACTTATATCATCTCACGTTTGGTGGCAAATAGGACTAAGTTTTTCTTGTCGCTCATCGTGGAGGCACTCGATTTTGGCTTGTGGCGCTTACTCTCTTTGTGGTGGTTCGCTCTCTTACTCTTTTCTCCATGATGGGTGGCTTGCTTGTCGGCGATTACTTGACTTGGAGACATAGGTCGTAGCACGTACTCCTTTCCTTTCATTTTGAAGCTATAGTGATTGGTACGCCCTTAGTGGATGACACCTCGGTCAAATTGGGTCGACCAAGAAGGATGTGGAAAATGGACATCGGGATGACATCAAACTCCAAAGTGTCTTCATATGCTCCTATCTTGAAAGAAACTTGCACCGTATGCTTGACTTGGATAGTGCCGGAATCGCTTAGCCATTGAACCTTTTAGGGGTGCGAGTGCTTCATCTTGACCAATTGGAGCTTGAAGCATAGTTCTTCACTTGCCAAGTTATGGCAACTACCTCCATTGATGATGACCTTGACAGACCTTCCATTGATGCTGCCCTTGGTGTGGAAAATATGGCATCTTTGGTATTCATCTTGTTGATGTTGAAGAGTCAAGACTTTGGAGACAACGAGAGCAGGGATCGAATCCTCGTCACAAAAGACATGATCATCTTCATCTTTGTTCACGCGTCGGTGCATGACCACTTGCTCAAAGGCTTCCATGTCCTCTTCACTCATGGAGTCATAGGTTCTGTCGTCGTTGAGGATCATGGTGTGCTTGTTGGTACACTCAAAGGACTTGTGGCATCGGCCGCCGCATGTGAAACACTTGATGGAACTTGTCTTGACGGTCTCATCGGTTGGAGTAGATGATGAAGCTCGTGGCTTGAAGTTTCTTGTAGTAGGAGGACGACTTGAGGTTGTTGAAGTTTTCTTGTAACTTGACTTGTTGCCGTTGCTTGTAGGTGGCTTGGTTGAGGTAGAAGTTGTTGGAGTCGTTGAAGCTTGGTTGTTGGAGAAGCCGTAGCTCTTGGATAAGTACTTGGCGTACTTGAAGTCATCTTGCACTTGACGTTTCGCTTTGGTAGCTTGATGCACTAGCTCGATGAGGTTGGAGCAGGGTTGGAAGTCGACAATCTTCTTGATGGGATGATTGAGGCCATTAAAGAAACGGGCCATCGTTTGCTCATCATCTTCCGTGACATTGGCTCTTATCATGGCAATCTCCATTTCCTTGTAGTATTCTTCAATGCTCTTTGTTCCTTGCTTGAGGAGTTGGAGTTTCTTGAAGAGCTCGTGGTTGTAGTTTGTTGGCACAAAGCATGCTCGCATGACATCCTTCATTTGATCCCATGTGGTGATTGGTGGTTCACCTCTTGCTTCTCGGCTCTCAAGGACTTGTTCCCACCATATGAGCACATAGTCTTGGAACTCAAGGGATGCCATGGCGATCTTCTCTTCCTCATAGTTGTGCAAGCGAAAGATCTTTCGACCTTCAATGCCCATGAAAGGTACTCTTTGGTATCATTGCTTCCATTGAACTTGGGTATGGTGAACTTGAGCTTGCCATAGCGTTGCTCTTCATTGTGTTAGGGTCGAGGGTGATGATTACGCCCTTGACATGGATGATTTTCAACTTCATATTGCTCTTGCGTGGAGTATTTCCATAGTCATCATGCTCTTGGTGAACTTGAGGTTGTGGAGGAGCTTGTCGAGTTTGTGGAGGAGCTTCAGGAACTTGACGATGCACTCTTGCTTGGTAGTTTCTCTCTTTAATTTCTTTGCGAAGTGCTTCCTCTTGATTGCTCGTATCTCGGTTGCGGTTGGGGACGGATCGACTTGACTCTCGAAGGGCATGTTGCGCCTCAAGTGCTTATGCTTCACGTTGTTTTTGTTGAAGACCTTGAGCCTCGGCATCTTGTTCGTCTTAGTGTTGGCGTGCTCGCTCTTCCTCTTGGTGACGTTGACATAGCCTTTCTTGTGCTTGTGCAAGAGTAGCTTGGTCTTGGCGATGACAATGTGCTTGCTGATCAAATTACTCTTGTGGATGATTGCCGTATAGAGGATTGCGAGTTGCTTGATGGTCTTGGCGTCCGGCTTGACGTAGAGTGTTTGATGTCGGTGTACTTGAGCCGGAGTGCGTGTCATCGGAGTGTCGACTCGAGCGGCTTCGTCTTGAGTAGAACAGAGTTGTAGAAGAGCGGTTTACCAACAAGGCACGAATCTCGTCCGTTCTTGCATTGTTCTCTTGTTTGTGTGCGTCGAGCTTGTTGTCGAAGTAGTCTGTTGTTCGTTACTCAGAGAGTCGCAAGTCGGTGTTGAGATTGTCGATGTGCTCGGTCATTGCTTGTTGTTCTTGATGCAAAGATCTTTGTGCACCGAAAAGGTGGCTCTTGGTGACATAGGATGACATGTCGTCGTCTTGCTCGATGAAGAGTGGGTTGGTAGAAGAACTTGGCCTACCCATCATTCCAAGCAAATATGTGAGTGGTAGAAAGAGAAGAACTTATACCAAATGTACCTTGACCGATGTTGAAGTTGGATCAATGATCACTCAAATGGGGAACAAGCAAATAGCACAATTGGTACCAATTCTTGTTGGTTCTCACACCTACACAAGTAAAAGCTTATGGTGGAGCTCGGTTCGGATGGTGGCACCAAATTTGATGCAATTGTTAGTGAGCCTCAATAATGTTGCAAAAGATTCACAAACTTGCAAATGCAACAAGTAGACCAATAACAAGATATGGTACACGGAAACATACACGCAAATAGATAAGTGGGGTCATGCAACCAAGGAATGAGTCAAAATGTGGAATCCACGAAAATGCTCTTGTTGCACAACACTAGAGAGATGCTAGCATGATTGCACAATAGGAGGATACGAAACTTGTGCACAACCTACTAAGCAAAAATGCAATGACTTCTATCCTAAGTATGTTATATGTATGGTATTCCAGTGATATGATCCAAGATGATCGAGTATGACAATCTTAATGTAGTATGATGCTATGGTTCTGGCTTATAAGCTCTTTGATTGTCTTTCCCTTTGGCTTAAAAGCTTGTTTGGCTCTTTCTTTTTTGAGCTCTTTTCTCATGCAAAACTTCACAAACCAAGATAGCAATTGTGTATGAGATGACAACTTTGTGACACAAAAGATGATACCAAGATATGCACCACGATGATATGGTATGTATGATATGGGAAGTATGATCACTAATGTGCACAAGGCACGTTGCCGTCAATACTCAAAGGCTAGTCTCGATGGGTAAGCGACGCAAAAGCAAGGCTATGTGGTTATCAATGTAATGGCAAGGAGAAGACAAAGATGTCGTCGAGGTTACCGTTGAGGTAGTCGTTTGTAAGCAAGGACGGTTGTTGGTGATGACGAGTCCTTTGTGAATATGAGCGGCGGTGATGTTGATGTCGCACCGTGCCTATATAGCCGAAATGCAATAGGACACGGGAACCACAACTAAAATTCCCAAAGACCAAAACGTGGCAAAATTGTTGGAGGTGGTAGCAGTGAAGCGGTGATGGTGCTTGCAGAAAGCGATGGCGGTATCGGAGTGCGTATGAAGTGGTGGAATGGGTGTTTTAGTGCGTATGTAGAAGTGGGGCGGTGGCTGGAAATTTTCACGCGAAAAAAATCAGTTTCGTCAGGGAACAGTGGACGTCCAGTTGGGGAGCGGCCGTCTCATCGTCGGGCATCCAGTAGGTAGTGGACGTCCGATGCCTGGGCAATTTTGGGCATGGGATGGACAACTAGGGTTCATGGAGGAAGTGGCGAAATTGGTCAAATTCGAGCGATTTTGTGGATGAAAACGGTGCAGATGATGGGGGAAAGCTAGATCCATTCGTGGCAAAACAATCCATGGATCAAATCCAACAAAACTTCATCACACCAACAAATCACAAAAAAAATTGGGGCTACTTTTGGTGGGGATTTTCGAAATTGGGGAAGAACACACCAAAATCAAGCTAGAAAACAAAGGGTAGTGGGTCCGAATACGTGATCAACGTGGCTCATGATACCAAGATGATGTAGGGTAGAACTCTAGATGCCCGACCTTTCACGATTGGAGGAGATCCTATGAAGAACACGAAGAACACGAGGAGAAATCACGAGGGGAAACACAAGAGAATCACTTAAACCAACAAGATCCGGTCCCACATATGCTAGATCCTAGAAACACAAAGAGTGATACATCATAGAATGGCAACACATCATTGGATAATAATATGAAGTGTAAAGCACCATGTTTAAGTAGAGGGTACAGCGGGTTGCGGGAGAGTGGACCGCTGGATATAGATGGGGGAAGGTGATGGAGATGTTGGTGAAGATGGCGGAGGTGTTGGTGAAGATCGCGGTGATGATAATGGCCCCCGGCAGCATTCCGGCGCCACCGGAAGCAAGGGGGAGAGAGCCCCCCTTCTTCTTCTTCTTCCTTGACCTTCTCCCTAGATGGGATAAGGGTTTCCCCTCTGGTCCTTGGATCCCATGGCGTGGGAGGGGCGAGAGCCCCTCCGATATTGGATCTGTCTCTCTGTCTCTCTGTTTCTGTGTTCCCAGATTCTGCCCTGGCACCATTTCTTTTATATCTGGAGATCCGTAACTCCGATTGGATTAAAACCTTTGCCCAGATATTTTTCCAAAAATTAGCTTTCTTGCGGCCAAAGAAGGGCATCAACCGCCTTACGAGGGGCCCACGAGGGTGGGGGGCACGCCCACCTAGAGTGAGCGTGGGCCCCTATCTTGTGGCCACCTCGGGCACCGTCTCGCGTTGATTTTACTTCCCAAAAATCACAAATATTCCAAAATAATTCTCCGTTCATTTTTATCCCGTTTGGACTCCGTTTGATATTGGGTTTCTGCGAAACATAAAACATGCAACAGACAAGAACTAGCACTGGGCAGTGGATCAATATGTTAGTCCCAAAAATAATATAAAAAGTTGCCAAAAGTATATGAGAGTTGAATAATATTGGCATGGAGCAATCAAAAATTATAGATACGACGGAGACGTATCAAGAAGCAACCAAGCGGATGAGCAAAGCTCTCACACAAATATGAGATAAACCAATGCTAACCCTAACTAGAAGGAGGAGAAGGAGGTCTATTTATAGTCTAAGTGCAAAAGGGGGCAGAATGAAAGGGTACATGGGCCTCGGGCCCGAAGCTACGCACACACAGGCAGTGGATGTCCGGTCTCTTGCGGAGGTCCAAACGTCCAGTAGGGCTCGGACTTCCACTAATTTCATTCTATAATAGTGGTACCAGACGTCCGGAGGTGGCCAGTCGTTTGGTCGCCGGTTGCCCGGTCGCTTCGGACTTTCGCAGAATCGGCTCGGGTGTGGAATTGCCGGTCGTCCGGTGGGGGCCAGACGCCCGCTCGCTAGAAGTGTTGCCGGTCGTCCGGAGGAGGCCGGACGTCCGCTCGCAGTAGCTTTTGTCGGCTAGGACTTGGGTCGGCTGGGCCTTCAGGAGACGAACGTCCGGTCCTATCGGACGTCGGCTGGCTGGAGCGTCAGGCGCCGGACGTCCGGTCCTGGTCGGACGTCCGATAGCCGGAGCTTCTTGGGTAGCTCTTCTTCTTGTCCTTTGAACTCGGTGTCTTCGCCATCTTGTCCATTGGATGTAGTTGTTCCATGGCCTTCCTCCAAGTACCTGATCACACATAGTGTTTCTGCTGGAGGTAGTAGCCATGTCTCATGTGTAGAAAGTAGTAGTTCGGAGAGGTGCGGGTTCACCTTATCTTTGATAGCCTTTGCTCGAGCTCTTGTCATTGGTCCACGTGGTGTCATGGGAGATGTAGATACGTCCACGGGGATGATGATGGGATGCTCCGCATCACCACTACCCACCAAGGCGTGCCTAGAGGGGTTGGCGCGCCCTGGTGCCTAGTGGGCACCTGGGTGGCCCCCTCTGGTATTTCTTTGCTCCAATATTTTTTTATATATTCAAAAATAATTCTTCGTAAAATTTCAGCTCATTTGGAGATGTGTGGAATAGGTATCTCTAACATAGCTTTTTCAGGTCTAGAATTCCAGCTGACGGTATTCTCCCTCTTGTAAACCTTGCATATTATGAGAGAAAATGCATTAGAATTACTCTACAAAGTGTTATATTGAATAAAAACACTGTAAATAACATTAGGAATAAATGATGCAAAATGGATGCATCAGTCTTCGACAAGGGAATCGTCCTCAGCATAGAAGACAAGTTCAGGGCTACTACCGGTGTCCTAGATTATGGGGTACTAATCCAGTCGGCCCATTCTCCTCGGATTGGGCCAATGGGCACTCATTCATTCTCAATAAGGACTCCAGAGGCTGTATGCAATGGGCCTAGTCAAGACTACATCTGCCAAAGACTTGTCATATACTCTAGGGCTTCTCCTGTCGCCCTGGACCTAGATACCGACCTTGTAACCCTAGATACCCTACCTGGCGTGTATATAAGCCGTAGGGTTTAGCCCGTAGAGGGGACATCAACGCAATATCATTCACCTGGCCCTAGAGTTAGACCACATCTTACATTCTCGAGGTAGATCAACTCTGTACTAATTACATCTATATCAATATAAAAAAGAGTAGGATGTAGGGTTTTACCTCCATCAAGAGGGCCCGAACTTGGGTAAAACATCATTTCTCTATTCATGTTGCCATCTGTCCGAGATCCACAGCTCGGGAACCCCTACCCCGAGGTCTGCCGGTTTTTACACTATCAGTGCAGCGAACATTTGTGTTTGTCGCTCGAACCTGTGCACAGGCATGCTGACGATTATACACCAATTACCAAGACATGACAAAAGATAAGCCAGAGAAACCGCTCTTCATGAGATCAAGGAGTACATTAAGAAGATCAAGTCAACAGGAGAACACCTCAGGAAGGCCTCCTGATGTAGGGCGGAACCCTATGGTGAAGATCTTTCACGTTTGGAGTGGATCCTACGGAGAAACACGAGGAATGCGCGGAAGAACACAAGGGAAAACACGGGGAGAACGGGAGAAACACTCAACCGGCAAGTATTTGATCACACAAGGGCTAGAACACCGAACACATAAGGGAGCACAAGATTCAAAATCAACAAAGGAAGATACAAGAGTAATCGTTCTTCTCCGTGAGGAGATCTTGATTGTCTTCTCCGGATGGAGGCCTTGAATCCGAATGGATCTTCTCCGAGGAGGCACGGAGCCTCACATGGAGTAGATACGGTACATATGAGCTATGCTCTATCTCAAGATGAGCTATCACAATGCTAACCCTAGCTAGGAGGTGGGAGAGACCTATTTATAGTCATAGTGCACATGGGAGTCAAAGTGAAGGGGGTACAAGGGCTCCAGCCCGTGGCTGCGGTGACTCAGGTGCCGGATGTCCGGAAGACGTCGGACGTCCGGAGGCTCGGGAGGGCCAGGACATCCGGAAGGGCTCGGACATACATAGATTCGACTCTGTCAGGGACGCTCGGTCGTCTGAAGGGAGCCGGTCGTCCGAAGCTTCAGGAGGGTCCGTACGTCCGATGACCTTCGGTCTTCCATAAATTCGGCTCGGTCGCTAGTCGCCCGGTCGTCCGGTCCTCCTCGGACATTCGTAGATTTGGCTCGGGTGGTGAGGTACCAGACGTTCGGAGAGCTCGGTCGTCTGTGTCCAGGGAATCATCGGACGTCTGGACTAGGTCGGTCGTCCGACGCCTGTACCTTACAAAGCAGCTCTTCTTCTTGTCCATCGAGCTCTTGTCATGGGTCCAAGTGGTGTTGCGGGAGATGTAGCTACGTCCATGGGGATGAGCGATGGATGCTCCGCATCATCTCCCCCCCCCCCCTTGGGAAAGATCCGACCTCGGATCAAAAGCTTCATCTCCATGGTATGGCGCGAGGTCCTTGACGTTGATGATGTCGCTCACATTGTACTTGCCTCGTGGGAGGTCGATCTTGTAGGCGTTGTCATTGTAGCGTGCTAGCACCTTGAAAGGTCCATCGGCTTTAGGGAGAAGCTTGGACTTGCGTTCGTTGGGGAAGCGGTCCTTGCGAAGGTGTAACCACACGAGATCACCAATGTTGAAGATCATGGGTTGCTTGTTGACGTTGAGCTTGGTCGCTAGTTATTGTACTTGGCGCTCGATGGTATGCCTTGTATCCTCATGCCTCTTATTGATGTAGCTTGCCCGTGCACTCGCATCCATGTTGGTGCGCTCTTGTAGAGGAAGAGGTAGAATGTCCAATGGTGACAACGGGTTGAAGCCGCAGACGACCTCGAAGGGGGACTTGCCGGTAGTCGAATGTCTTGCATAGTTGTAGGCGTACTCGGAGATGGGTAGACATGCCTCCCACTCCTTGATGTTCTTCTTGATCAACACGCGAAGTAGAGTGGAGAGAGTCCGGTTCGTCACCTCCGTTTGGCCGTCGGTTTGAGGATGGTATGCGGATGAGAACAAGAGCTTGATTCCGAGCTTGGCGCATAGGGTCTTCCAAAAGTAACTCAAGAACTTGACATCACGATCGGAGACGATTGTCTTTGGTACTCCATGGAGTCGCAAGATTTCCCTACAAAAGAGATTTGCAATGTGTGAAGAATTGTCTATCTTGTTGCAAGGAATGAAATGTGCCATCTTAGAAAATCTATCCACAACAACAAACACGGAATCCTTTCCATTTTGAGTTCTAGGAAAACCAAGTACAAAATCCATGCTAATGTCTTCCCAAGGTTGATAAGGAATAGGAAAACACATGTATAGACCATGGGATTGAGCTTTAGACTTAGCTTTGCGACATGTTGAGCATCGGTTGGTGAAACGTGATACGTCGCGGAACATCTTTGGCCAAAAGTAGTTCTTGGAGAGCGTTGTGAATGTCTTGTCGCGTCCAAAATGTCCCACGAGTCCGCCTCCATGAGCCTCTTGCAAAAGGAGTAAACCAAGAGAAGACCTGGGAATGCATAGTTTGTTAGCTCTCATAAGATAAGCATCCTTGATATAATATTTGTACCAAGAAGTATGCATAAAAAACTTAGCATAAGGAATAGCAAAAGATGGATCATTAGCATACAAGTATTTTATGTGCTCAAAACCAATAACATTTAACTCAAGTTTAGTGACAAGCGCGCATATGTGTGAAAGTGCATCCGCAACTACATTTTCCTTACCCTTAATGTACTTGATCACATATGGGAAAGATTCAATAAATTCACTCCATTTGGCATGACGCTTGTTCAACTTAGTTTGACCTTTTAAGTACTTAAGCATCTCATGATCGGTATGGATGACAAACTCATGAGGTCTAAGGTAATGTTCCCAAGCATGTAGCACACGCACTAAAGCATACAATTCTTTGTCATAGATGGGATAGTTAAGTTGAGCACCGGAGAGTTTTTCACTAAAATAAGCAATGGCTCGTTTTTCTTGCATCAAAACTCCGCCAATTCCCGTACCACTTGCATTGCAATGAACCTCAAAAGTTTTCTCAAAGTTGGGAAAAGCAAGAATCGGAGCATGAGTAAGCAAACACTTGAGCTCATCAAAAGCGGTGGATTGCAAAGATCCCCAAACAAAAGGAGCATTCTTCTTACTCAAAGCATGCAAAGGAGCGGCAATAGTGCTAAAGTCTTTTACAAAGCGACGATCAAATCCTACAAGACCAAGAAAGCTATGCACTTGTTGCAAATTGGTGGGTTGGGGCCAAGTTTTAATTGCCTCAATCTTGGATTCATCAACATGGACACCTTGGAAGAGACAACAAAACCCAAGAAAACCACTTTGTCAACACCAAACGTGCATTTTTTCAAGTTTGCATAAAGACGTTCCTTGCGAAGGGTTTGCAAAACAGCCCTAAGATGATTAATATGCTCTTTCATGGATTTGCTAAAAATAAGAATGTCATCAAAGTAAACCACAACAAAGACTCCAATGTAAGGTCGAAGCACATAATGCATAAGACGCACGAAAGTACCGGGAGCCTCCGATAAACCCATAGGCATAACTAACCACTCATATAAGCCAAATTTGGTTTTGAAAGCAGTTTTCCATTCATCACCCTCTTGTATGCGGATTTGATAATAGCCACTTTTAAGATCAATTTTTGAGAAAAAGTTGGCTCCGCTAAGTTCATCAAGCATATCATCTAAGCGAGGAATGGGATGCCTAGAGCGAACAGAAATAGTTTTTATAGGTCTACAATCGGAACACAAGCGGCAACTTCCATCTTGTTTAGGGACAAGTATAACGGGAACGACACAAGGGCTTAGGCTTTCACGTACATGACCGTTGTTGATGAGTTGTTGTACTTGCCGTTGAATCTCCTTGGTTTCTTCGGGGTTGACGCGGTATGGAGCTTTGTTTTGGAGAGGCGCTCCGGGGATGAGGTCGATTCAATGCTCAATGCCTCGAAGAGGAGGTAGACCCGGAGGTAGCTCATCGGGGAAAACATCTTGGAATTCTTGCAAAAGAGATTGAAACACTAAAGGTAGCTCGTGAGAGGAGTCAGTTTTTGGTTCTCCATCCTTGCACATAAGGACAAAGTGCATCACACTCGATGGGTTCTCACACACTTCTCTCATCTCACGTTTTTTGGCAAATAGTATGAGGTTTTTCTCTCTAGGCGAAGAGGCGCTCAAGTTTTGCTTGTGGCTCTCACTCACTTTTGGGTGGATCACTTTCTCACTCTTCTCTTCATGATGGGTGGCTTTCTTGTCGGCTATCACTTGACTAGGAGACATAGGTCGTAGCACATATTCCTTCCCTTTCATCTTGAAACTATAATGATTGGTGCACCCATTGTGGATGACACCACGGTCGAATTGCCATGGTCGTCCAAGAAGGAGGTGGCAAACAGTCATTGGGACCACATCACACTCCAAAGTGTCTTCATATGCACCAATTTTGAAGGAGTCTTGGACCGTATGCTCAACTCGGATAGTGCCAGATTCACTTAGCCATTGAACTTTGTATGGGTGCGGGTGCTTCCTCTTTACCAATTGAAGCTTGGAGCATAGTTCTTCACTTGCCAAGTTGTGACAACTACCTCCATCGATGATGACCTTGATAGAACTTCCATTGATGCCGGCCTTAGTGTGGAAGATGTGGCATCGTTGGTCTTCTTCTTGTTGATGTTGAAGAGTCAAGACCTTGAAGACAACGAGAGCGGGGCTCGAATCCTCATCGCAAAAGACTTGATAATCTTCATCCTCGTTCACGTGCCGGTGCATGGCCACTTGCTCAAGAGCTGCCATCTCCTCGTCACTCATGGAGTCGTAGGTGCCATCGTCGTTGAGGATCATGGTGCGCTTGTTTGTGCATTCATAGGACTTTTGGACACGGCCACCGCAAGTGAAACACTTGAAGGAGCTTGCCTTGATGGTCTCATCGGTCGGAGTAGATGATGAAGCCGCGGCTTGAAGTTGTTTGTAGTAGGAGGAAGATGACTTGAGCTTGTCGAAGTTTTCTTGTAACTTGACTTGTCGTCGTTGCTTGTAGAAGGCTTGGTTGATGTATATGTTGGAGGAGTCATTGAAGTTTGGTTGTTGGAGAAGCCGTAGGTCTTGGATGAGTACTTGGCGTATTTGAAGTCATCTTGCACTTGACGTTCCGCCTTTGTAGCGTGATGCACGAGCTCAATGAGGTTGGAGTAGGGTTGGAAGTCGGCGATTTTCTTGATGGGATGGTTGAGTCCATTCAAGAATCGTTCCATTGTTTGCTCATCATCTTCCGTGACATTGGCTCGAATCATGGCTATCTCCATTTCCTTGTAGTATTCTTCAACACTCTTTGCTCCTTGCTTGAGGAGTTGTAGCTTCTTGAAGAGATCGCGGTTGTAGTAGGTGGGCACAAAACGTGCTCGCATGACATCCTTCATTTGAGCCCAAGTGGTGATAAGTGGTTCACCTCTTGCTTCACGGCGCTCAAGGACTTGTTCCCACCATATGAGCACATAGTCTTGGAACTCAAGTGATGCCATAGCGATATTCTTCTCTTCCTCATAGTTGTGCAAACAAAAGATTTTATCGACCTTCAATGCCCATGAGAGGTATTCTACGGGATCATTGCTTCCATTGAACTTGGGCATTGTGAATTTGAGCTTTCCATAGCGTTGCTCTTCATTATGTTGTTGGTGATGGTGATGATGACGCCCTTGACGTGGAGGGTGATCATCCTCATGTTGCTCTTGTCGTGGAGGAAGTCCATGATCAACTTGCTCTTGTTGAACTTGAGGTTGAAGTGGAGCTTGGGGAACTTGACGTTGCACACGCGGTTGATAGTTCCTCTCTTGGATTTCTTCTCGAAGGGCTTCCTCTTGATTGCGCTGTTCGCGATTGCGGTTGGCGATGGCCCGAGTTCATTCTTGAAGGGCACGTTGCGCCTCAAGAGCTTGCGCTTCTCATTGTTGTTGTTGAAGGCGTTGAGCCTCGGCGTCTTGTTCCTCTTGGTGTAGGCGCACTTGTTATTCCTCTTGGTGCCGTAGTCGTTGCCGTTCTTGAGCTTGTGCAAACGCGACTTGGTTTGAGTGAGGACGAAGGTCTTGCTCATCGACTTGCTCTTGTCAATGCTTGTCGTGTAGCGGGTTGCGAGATGCATGACGGTCTTGACGCGCGGCTCGACGAAGAGTGTTCGATGTCAGTGTACTTGAGCTAGAGAAGGTGTCGTCCGAGTGTCGACTTGAGCGGCTCCATCTTGAGGATGAGGTAGTAGAAGGAGCACGGTTCACCAACAAGGCGCGGATCTCGTCCATCCTTGTGTTGTTCTCTTGCTTATGCGCGTCGAGCTTGTTGTCGAAGTAGTCCTTGGTACATTGCTCAGAGTCGCAAGTCGGTGGCAAGGTTGTCGATGCGTTCGTTCATAGCTTGTTGCTCTTGATGCAACGCTCGTTATGCACCAAAGAGGTGGCTCTTGGTGACGTATGATGACATGTCGTCGTCTTGCTCGATGAAGAGTGGGTTGGTAGAAGTACTCGGCCTATCCATCATTCCAAGCAAAATGTGAGTGGTAGAAGGAGAAGAACTCATATCAATGTACCTTGACCGATGTTGATGATGAATCAAGTTCACTCAAATGCGGACAATGAAATAGCACTATTGGTACCAATCCTTGTCGGTTCTCACACCTACACACGTAAAAGCTTATGGAGGAGCTTGGTTAGGATAGTGGCACAAAATTTGATGCAATAGTAAGTGAGCTTCAATAATGTTGGAAAAGGTTCACAAATTTGCAAATGCAACAAGTAGACCAAGCAAATAATGGTACACGGAAACACACACGCAAATAGATAAGTGGGATTGTGCAAACCAAAAGTGAGCCAAGATGTGGAGTCCACGAAAATGCTCTTGTTGCACAATACTAGAGAGACGCTAGTGCGATTGCACAATAGGCGGATACGGAACCTGTGCACAACCTACTAGGAAAAAATGCAACTATCTCTATCCCATGTATGCTATATGTATGGTATTTCGGTGCTATGATCCAAGATGATCCAATATGACAATCTTAATGTAGTATGATGCTATGGTTCTTGCTCATAAGCTCTTTGCTTATCTTTCCTCTTTGCTGAAAAGCTTGGGTGGCTCTTTCACTTTTGAGCTCTTTTCTCATGCAAAACTTCACGAACCAAGATAGCAATTGTGTATGCGATGACAACTTTGTGACACAGAAGTTGATCCCAAGATATGCACCACTAAGGTATGGTATGTATGCTATGGAGTATGATCACTAATGTGCACTAGTCACATTGTCGGCAATACTCAATGGCTAGTCTCGATGGGTAAGCTACGCAAAAGTGAAGCAATGTGGGTATCAATGCAATTGCAAGGTATGACAAAGATGTCGTCGATGTTACCGTCCTTGGCGATGATGAGACCCTTGCGAAATTGAGCCGTGGTGATGATGAAGTTGAACCGTACCTAGATAGTCAAAACACAATAGAACACGGGAGCCACAACTCAAAATCTCAAGGACTAAAACGTGTCAAAATCGGCATAGGAGGTATCGAAGAGGATGTTGGTGTATGTGGGTTTGGAAGATGTGGTGGAAGGTGGGGTTGTGGTGGTGGCCGAACTGACCAATGTTCAGTTTCGTCAGAGTACCACAGACGTCTGGTTTTTACGGTCGTACGGTCGTCGGACATCCGGCAGGGTCCGGTCGTCCGGTGCCTGGGTGAAAATTGGGCACGGGAAGAACTACACGATTTCGGGGAGGAAGAAGATGGTGAGGTCGAAATCGAGCGGATTAGAGGATGGAAAAGGGTGGGGAGGGTGGGGAATTTTCGAATTTAGGAGGAAAACAACAAAATCAAGCTAGAAAACACGGGGTAGGGGCTCCAAAAACGTGATCAACGTGGCTCATGATACCAAGATGATGTAGGGCAGAACCCTATGGTGACGATCTTTCACGTTTGGAGTGGATCCTACGGAGAAACACGAGGAATGTGCGGAAGAACACAAGGGAAAACACGGGGAGAACGAGAGAAACACTCAACCGACAAGTATTTGATCACACAAGGGCAAGAACACCGAACACATAAGGTAGCACAAGATTCAAAATCAACAAAGGAAGATACAAGAGTAACCGTTCTTCTCCGTGAGGAGGTCTTGATTGTCTTCTCTGGATGGAGGCCTTGAATCCGAATGGATCTTCTCCGAGGAGGCACGGTCCCTCACGTGGAGTAGATCTGGTACAGATGAGCTATGCTCTATCTCAAGATGAGCTATCACAACGCTAACCCTAGCTAGGAGGTGGGAGAGACCTATTTATAGTCGTAGTGCAAATGGGAGTCAAAGTGAAGGGGGTACAAGGGCTCCAGCCCGTGGCTGCGGTCACTCAGTTGCCGGACGTCCGGAAGACGTCAGACGTCCAGAGGCTCGGGAGGGCCCGGACGTCCGGAAGGGCTAGGACATCCGTAGATTTGGCTCTGTCGGGGACGCATCGGTCGTCCGAAGGGAGCCGGTCGTCCGGAGCTTTGGGAGGGTCCGAACGTCCGATGACCTTCGTTCTTTCGTAGATTCGACTCGGTCGCTAGTCGTCCGGTCGTCCGGTCCTCCTCGAACATCCGTAGATTTGGCTCGGGTGTTGAGGTACTGGACGTCCGGAGAGCTCGGTCGTCCGTGTCCTAGGAATCATCGGACGTCCGGACTGGGTCGGTCGTCCGATGCTTGTAGCTTCCAAAGCAGCTCTTCTTCTTGTCCATCACGCTTGGGGTCCTCACCGTCTTGGCCCTTGCATGTAGTTGTTCCGTGGCTCTTCTCCAAGCACCTGATCACACACAGAGTTTCCGAATGAGGTAGTAGCCATGTCTCGTGAGTAGGAGGAGGGAATTCGGAGAGGAGCGAGTTCACCTTATCTTCAATAGCCTTAGCTCGAGCTCTTGTCATGGGTCCAAGTGGTGTTGCGGGAGATGTAGGTACGTCCATGGGGATGAGCGAGGGATGCTCCGCATCACCTCCCTTGTCGGGCAAGAGAACCAGGCCCGGTCGAGACCGCCCCTGAAGGCGAAGACTAGGTCACCTCGACAAGGCTCCCAGGGCCATCAAGATCGGATCTCAGCAGGCTCCATACCGGCAGGCCTTCGCCAAGACGTCATCGCTCCACCTCATCATACACAAGCCATTTATCAATGCGGTGTCGAGCTCTCAAGTGGCTAGGTGGATCCTTTCAGGCACATGGCAACCTGCTGGAGAGAAGATTAACTTTAGTGACACCCGTCTAGATGGCGTGTCACGCTAATAAGGAGAAGATGGATAAGTCGCATGACAGGCTTGTCGGGCTTGAGCTCGCCGCATCTTCCTGTTCCTCTAGATCAATCCACCATAGTAGGAGTAGGGTGTTATGCTGCAAAGCGGCCCAAACCTAGGTAAAAGAGAGTTGTCCATCACCGTGTTACCCTGCTGTTTCTGCTCTTTGTGCAATGTGACCGTCCCCTTGCCGAACCACAAAGGGGCACCCCTTCCCCATAGGTGATCGTGCTTCCACGCCGACATCTTTGGCGCGCCAGCTAGGGGGGATTGCTTGTGCAAATCTGAGATGGTAGCCAGTGCGTCGATCTTCATCACCTTCTATATCATCAATGGCTTCCAAGAAGAAAAGCAGTGTGATAGCGCATCCTTCCGCCTCGAAGGCTTCATCGTTGCAACTGTCGGTGTTGTGGACACTGCAGCTACGACGGGTGGGACAGGCACCGCGGACGATGGTGCTAACACTCCCACCGCGACTGGAGTGGGAACCGGGGCCGCGGGAGCAGCCCAACTTCCAAAACCTACTAGGGATCATACTCACGTCGGTGCGGGTCAAGGTGCCAGCCTCCGCCTCCACGCTGCACCAGTGAGCGCGACCAGCGCAGCGTCGACGCCCGCTCTGGTGCAAGCCAAGATCCACTGGCTGCACCGTCTAGAGGGGCGACAACAGGACGCATGCTTCGTCCCACGCAGGGTGAGCGTGAAAAGACTCCAAGTGACATTGTCGATCCACAACAACTGTGTCCGCATGGGAAGATGATGTGGAGCATCCTATGGACATCACCATGTCAAGAGTCCGTTTGGAGAGTGACACATGCGACATCTACTTCACATACACAAAGGTGAACCATCGCCTTTAAACATCTCACTTGACCCCTTCGCGGATGGTATACTACTTGACACTTCTCCCGTGTGCATGCATAGGTATTGTCGAAGCTTCACGGACGACGAGGAGGAGGAGTGCAAGCGCCAAGGAAAAACTACACCATCCGTGAGGGAAGCATGGAAACAACGACGGAAGAAGACGAAGATGTTGAAGCAACAACGGCCGGACATCTAGGCGAGAGGCTCGACCTCCGGCGCCTGTGCAGTCGCCCACGAGCTGCACCAACAAACAGTCGAAGCATCAGCGGCCGGACATCCGGCCCGTGTGCCCGGACATCCCGCGCAACACCACAGCCCGGACATCCGGCATCACCCCCGGAAATACGGCGTGAGGCACCCGAAGCCAGAAGGTCAGCCCGCTCGTGCCAGACAACCGGCCAACCGCCCCGGCCATCCGGTGTTTGACGAGATCCCGGACATCTGGCCCCTAGCCTGGACATCCAGCACCTGCCTGTGTGCAGAGTCGGGCCAAAGGACCATGTATCCCTTTCCCACTTACCCCTTCATGGCTTAGACTAAATATACTCCTCCCCTCCTCCTAGTTAGGGTTAGCAAATTGATAGATCATTTGTATGTGAGCATTGCTCCTACTCTTCTCTTGAGAGAGAGAGACTACTCCATTGGAGGCCAAGACCTCAATCTTGGAGAAGATCTCGCGGGATATCATCAAGACCCCCCTCGCGGGAAGATCCGTCTAGGATACCATCAAGACCTCCTCTTGGAGATGAACTTTATCTTGTATCTTTCCTTTTGTTGTTCATGTACCTTGTGGATCTTGTGTGTTTGATTGTCTAGTGTATGTGTGATTGGACTTGTTCTTGAGTGTTTCCCCTTGTGATTTCTCTCCGTTCTTCCCCATGTTCTTCGTCTTCTTCGCGGGATCCGCTCCAATCGTGAAAGATCGGGAATCTAGGGTTCTACCCTACATCATCTTGGTATCATGACCAACGTTGATCACGAATTTGGAGCCCCCACCCCTTGTTTCTAGCCTTCTTTTGCTTTATTTCGTCCTAAATTCGAAAATCCTCACCAAACATAGCCCCCATTTTTTTTGTGATTTGTTGGTTTGATGATGTTTTGTTGATTTTGATCCATGGATTTTTTTGTGTCTTAAGTAGATCTAGTTTTACCCCACTTTTCTCCACTTTCCATCCACGAAATTCGCCCAATTTTGCCCCAAAATCATCAACTTCCGCCCCAAGTCGAGTTTCGGAGTCCAAATCCCAATCTGGAATTGTCGGGCCGGACATCCGTCTCTTGGAGCACAAAATCTGCACGGTTCTGGACATCAGGCCCTGGATATTCGGCCCCCACCCCCGGATGTCCGACCCTGTGATTTCAGCCTTTCCCGTTTCACCTTTTTGTGCAAAACTAATTCATCCGGAGTCCGATTTTGATATTCTTTAGCTCATTTTGAAGCTATTGACATCCCCCGTCCCATAAAAATACCTCCAACACCATTTGGCTCCATCAATTGTTTGGAAATTTGGCAAGTTTGCCTAGGCCCTCCACCGTATCATCCGCATAACCACCATAGCCTTCCGCAACCTAACCCATTTTGATCCATATAGCTTTAGTGGTTGCTTGAGTAGTGATTCGAGTCTCCTAAGGTGTTTCGTCTACTTAGGGACGGTTGCTTCTTCATCAACCACCACAACCACTTCCGCATAACCTTGCCCACCATACCTTCCACCACCCCAACTTAACCCAATTTTGTTTGAGCTTGTTTGAGTTGTGTCTTGTGTCTCCTAAGCTGTTTCGGCTACTTAGGGATGGGAACTTCAACTCCGACACATGTATAGTCCATCCCTCCACTTTCGCATTGTCAACTCGTATAACCCATCATCGCACTTCCGCATTGCCAAGTGCAAACCACCACCGCTTTTCTGCTTCCACCATTTGACTTTTGTCTTTGAGATTTTGAGTTGTGGTTTTTCCGTTTCCTAAGGTGTTTCTGCTAATTAGGAACGGGTCGACTTTAGCAACACCGCCTCTCATCATCGCCAAGGACGGTAACCTCGAAGACACCATTGTATATTCCCCTTGCAATTGCGCCCCTAGCCCATTTTGCATCACTTGCCTATCGAGACTAGCCTTTGAGTATTGCCGGCAACGTTACTTGTGCACATTAGTGATATCGATCTACACCTTAAATTGCGTACGTACCATATCATATTGGTATCATATTGCTATCATATAATCTCTTGTGTCACAAGATTGTTCCCACATATACACAATTGCAATCTTGGTTTGTGCATTGTGCAGAAGTGGTCATACAAAAAAAAGAATAAGCTTTTAAGCAAAGAAAGAGAGCAAAGAAGCTTGTAAGCAAGTGCCATAGCATCATACCATATTGCATATAAGATTGTCATATCCGATCATCTTGGATCATCTTGAGAGAAACACCGGGAACACCATACATACATAGCATACTTGGGATAGAAAGTTTATCCATTTTGCATGTTATAGGTTGTGCACAAGTGTCGTATCCGCCTATTGAGCAATCGTGCTAGTGTCTCTCTTGAGTTGTGGAACACGAGCATTTTTCGTGGATTCCACATTTTGTGCTCATTCCTTGGTTGCGTGAACCCATTTATCTATTCGCGCGTGTGTGTGTGTGTTTCCGTGTGCCATTCACTGCTATTGGTCTACTTGTTTCACTTGCGAATTTGTGAATCTCTTTCGACATTATTGACTATTGCGAACATTTTGCATCAAATTTTTTGTGCCACTACCCTCACCGAGATCCACCATAAGCTTTACTTGATAGGTGTGAGTGAACAAGTCCGGTACCAATTCCACTATTCTTTCATTTCACATTGAGTGAAACGGGATACATCCTCAACTTTGGGAGAAAGTAACTTGGAATTGTTTATCTCATTTCCTACTCACCTTTGCTCGAGTCTTGTGATGGATATGCAAGGCATATCTACTTCGGTATACAACAACAATGACAAGTTCAATGCCACAAACAACTTGAATGCCAAGATGGATGATCAAATGGAAGAGATCAAAGCCCTCATCAAGGCCTACAAGCGGACTTCCTCATCTTCGAGAAGACACTCAAGAGCACATGCTTCCGAGCTACCATCTCCGGCAAGATCACATCGGCATCGACACCATCACCACCAAGAACGTGAAGGTCAAGATCTCAACACCAACAACCGCTCAACGACTTCACCATCTCCCTTGGCATCTTCACCAAGCGAATTCAAGGCATCTTCGCCTATGGGCATACAGCATCTTCGCCAACAAGCACCCAATGACTAAGATCAAGAGAAGCTCCCCGAGCTCAAGTCCGCGACTTAAACGAGCTACTATGACCTCGACCCCGACAATGAGATTCCTTTCTATGGGACTCAAGAACCCGATGAGTATCTCGAGTGGGAGCGCTTGATGGACGACTACCTCAAGCTACATCAAGTTGATCCCAAAGATCAAGTGAAGTGCGCCACAAGGAACTTCCACGACTATGCTTCGACATGGTGGCTTCACACACCTTCGGAGAGCTACGACATGAGTTGTACCAAGACAAAGAGAGCTATGCGGTGAGAGTTCGTGCCTCACACCTACACGGAACAACTTCTACGCCAATTGGAGAACACCATCCAAGGATCCAAGTCCATCGACGCGTACTTCAAGGAGATGAAGATTGCCTTACGACGAGCTAGCATGGACGACCCCATTTCGATGAAGTTCCACTTCATGATGGGATTGCACAACGACATCTCCAAGACCATCTTCCTCGAGAACTACAATTCCCTCGATGAAAACTACATTGGTGCTCTCAAGGCGGAACAAGAACTCATGAAGGAAATGCTTCGCCACCCCAAGCAAACTTCTCGAAGACCAAGCTCCAAGACGACAAGCATGAGGCTAGTACCACCATGATGTCCAAGCCCGATTAGCTCCAAGATGATGCTCCCATGTTCGACTTCACCGCCATCCCTCTTTGTGGCATTGATGATGTCGAGTCTACCATGACTCTTTTTCCAAAAGGTGCGGTGACGAGTATGACTATGGAGACCTTCAAGGACCAAGCTTTGGAGGCGAATGACATGGTGACGAGCAAGGAAGATGCTTCCATCTTTGGAGGCAAGAGCGATGATGTGCCATCTTCGGCCTTCATCCACGACGATGACAACGAGATGGTTGAGCATGGGACTATCCCTTCGACCACGGCGATGTATGATGACTTGAGTGACTTGTGCCACCATATTACGAGTGAGAGCGAGTTCACCACTAGCCCCACAAAGGATGAGTTACCACAATTCCCATGTGAGGATAGCCACAACCCCCACCACTTGAGTGAGATGAGTGACTCCACCATATGTGACTTTGAGTGCACCTATTTTGAGGGAGTGAGTGAACCACCAGATAGAGAGAGTGTGATAGTTGATAGGTCTCATGAGGCCATTTGCATTTCTAACAACTTGACCTCTACCTCTATTGTGTCTTATCATTTGGTGCTACGTCCCATATACGATGACGCCCCGATACTCGGCGACTTCGTCCTCCCTTTGGACAAGACGATGGCCATGCTGTAATATGATGCCCTGTAACGCCCCGGATTCGATGCGCCAGGTGTCTGCCAGTTATTCGCCGTTGTTGCCATGTCATTTTCTTGCGTGTTGCACTTTGCCATGTCATCATGTGCATCTCATTTTGCATACGTGTTCGTTTCATGCATCCGAGCATTTTCCCCGTTGTCCGTTTTGCAATTGGCACTCCTATGTCATCCGACGTCCCCTTCTTGTCTCTTTTTGTGAGCGGGTGTTAAACATTCTCAGAATGGACCGAGATTTGCCAAGCGGCCTTGGTACACCACCGGTAGACCGCCTGTCAAGTTTCGTGCCATTTGGAGTTCGTTTGATACTCCAACGGTTAACCGAGTTAGCCTGAAGCCCCTTTTGTCTTGCAGCCCAACACCCCTCCAAAAGATCCCAATAACCCATCCAAACCCCCTCCATTCTCTCGTCGTTCGATCACGATCGGGTGGGCAAAAACCGCACTCCATTTCGAGTCTCCTAGCTCCCTCTACCTATAAATAGGTGCTCTCCTCTGAAAATCCCGCACATGAAACCCTAGCCAAACTCCTCCCCGCCGTCGGACATGTCCGCCTCCGCGCTGGACGCGTCCACCGACCACCGCCACCTCACCCTGACGAATCAGGGCATGCCACGTCACCCCGCCGCCGCTCTCTGCCAACCGCTCGCCGCCACGTGGGCGCCCGCCGCCCCGCGCCTCCTGCCGGCCCGCGAGCCCAGA
>NC_041393.1:328659287-328663492 GCF_002162155.2 Triticum dicoccoides | reverse complement strand
CCGCCGGCAACCCCGCCGCCCGGCGCCCGCCGCCTCTCGTCCCCGACTCCAGCCGCCGCCCGCCGCCTTTTCCTCCGCCCGGCGCCGCTCCTCCGGCCGCGCCCGTGCACCGGCCCCGCCGCCCCGAGCCCGAGGTTGCCGTCCGCGCTGCGTCCTCCCCTGCCTCCCCGCGTCAGGATCTGGCCGGATCCGGCGAGATCCGGCCCGGATCCGCCGTGTGCGCCCGTCCCTGGCCCTTCTCCGGCCATCCTCGCTTCTCGCGCCGCCGTTGACTTTTGCCCACGAGGTGGTGATTTCTGCTAAGTCCCTGATATTTTGACATTTTATGTCTCTATTCATTACATCATAACTCCATGACCGTAGATCCGTTTTGACCATATGATATATCAAAATGTTCGCCCTGAGATGCTCTTCATTTTGTTACATTGTGCCATGCTTGTTTGAGTTAATCTTGATGCCCTAATTATCATTGCAAGAGTGCTATATGATGTTAACTGCTGTCTGTTAATAGAACTTGATGATTTATTATTTTCGTTGCATTTGATGTGTGCATCCTATGAGCATGAGATCCACATGTGCTTTGAAGTATGTCATGCCATCTTTACATAGGTGCAATCCGTGTATTTTTTTTGAGTCTTGTACTGAGTGCATCGAGCTCGTGAAGTAGGGTACTTGCTGTTGCTGTTTTGCTAGGCTGAATCTGTTATTTCGTGATGCTATGTAAACCTTCTTCTACAAGTCATTCTATGCATAATATGGAGATGTTCACTAAGGATGTTTTGTTATAAATGTAATGCTCTATTCATCCATGCCCCTGGTTTCATTTATATCGTGATCTAGATTATTCGTATCTTGCTCAAAAGTTGCTAAATAATGTTGATGTCAGCCTGTTAACATTAAGTTCAGTTTTGCCATGTGTTCTGCTAGTGCTCCATGCACCCTGTGAACTTGTTCTTGCCATTCTTAGCTTCATATACATGTCTTCTTACTGCTGGTTGCCTTTTCATGCCATGTATTTCTCTGTGGTGAGTGGTACAAGCTCACCAACATGCCTACTTATCGTTGTTCCTGCAATGTTTGAATCTTTCATATCATTTGCCATGTTTACATGGGTGCCATCATATCTTCTGATCTATTTTGGCTCAAGGTCAGTAAAGGACTTTTGTTATATGCATTTATTAGATTCATGGCATGCCTTTGTTTGCCATGATAAGCTCCTGTAACATGTTGTTTGATGGATCTAAACATTGCAACCTGATGTTATTTCTGCCAAGTCTGTAAACTGTTATTATTTGCAATCTTGCCATGTCTTTTTGAGCATGTTCTAGTGTTTTCTGGAGATAGCTCATTGTTCATGTTTTGTTATGCTTTACCTGTACATCATGTCCATGCCTTTTGTTTTGATGTTGAGGTGCTGTAGCTTGTCGTTTTGATGCTTGCTAGATGCCTAGTTGCTGTTTGGACAACTTGTCCTTTAAACTTGTTTCATGTGTGTGTGTTGAACCGTTGCTCCGTTTTGAGTGTGCTCTATATGAAACTTGCTTTATTTTGCATGTAGTTTCATATTATCATGTTGCATCCATGTTTTGAGAGTGTTTGCTTGATGTTTGTATGCATTTTGCACCAATGCCATGTTAACTTGTTTTGCTCATATCTTCTAGGCCGTAGCTCCAAATTAAACGAACTCAATATGCAACTTGACTAGAATCTCGTGTAGATCATATTGGTGCATCTTAAATTGCTATTTAACAACTTGAACATAAGGTTTATTCAGATCTGGACCAATTTCGAAATTTGCATATGAGGACTTGCCGGAATTATATGTTGTTTCCGGCCTCATTTAAACTTGCCTTGATGTGTTGCTCTTGTTTGCATCATCTCTTGCCATGAGCAGCTTCATGTAGCTTTGTCATGCATTATGCTTGTTGTGCTTCATGTCTTGTATATGTGTGGTGTGTTTACCAAGTTCTGTGCTTCTTCTCGATAGTTCCCGTTTCGTTGCGATCGTGAGGATGCGTTCGTCTACGCTTGGTTCATCTTCGTGGCTTCATCTTCTTCATGGACTCGTTCTTCTTCCTAGCGAGATTTCAGGCAAGATGACCGTCACCTTGGATCTCACTACTATCATTGCTATGCTAGTTCCTTAGTTCTATCGCTTTGCTGCGCTTCCTATCTTTTCCTCTTCAAGCCTCCCTATTTGCCATGTCAGCCTCTAACCTTTTCACCCTTCCTAGCAAACCATTGCTTGGCTATGTTACCGCTTTTGCTCAGCCCCTCTTATAGCATTGTTATTTGTAGGTGAAGTTGAAGATTGCTCCATGGTGGATAGGATTATGTTGGGATATCACAATATCTCTTATTTAATTAATGCATCTATATACTTGGTAAAGGTTGGAAGACTCGGCCTTATGCCTGGTGTTTTGTTCCACTCTTGCCACCCTAGTTTCCATCATATTGTTGTTATGTTCCCGGATTTTGCGTTCCTTACGCGGTCGGGTGATTTATGGGACCCCCTTGACAGTTCGCTTTGAATAAAACTCCTCCAGCAAGGCCCAACCTTGGTTTTACCATTTGCCTCACCTAGCCCTTTTTCCCTTGGGTTTCCGGAGCCCGAGGGTCATCTTTATTTAGCCCCCCCGGGCCAGTGCTTCTCTAAGTGCTGGTCCGAACCAGAGCCCCTTGCAGCGCCCCCTCAGGGAAACTTGAGGTCTGGTTTTAGTTGTATGGATTGCTCATCCGGTGTTGCCCTGAGAACGAGATATGTGCAGCTCCTATCGGGATTGTCGGCGCATCGGGCGGCTTTGCTGGACATGTTTTACCATTGTTGAAATGTCTTGTAAAGCAGGATTCCGAGTCTGATCGGGTCTTCCTGGGAGAAGGTATATCCTTTGTTAATCGTGAGAGCTTATCATGGGCTAAGTTGGGACACCCCTGCAGGGTATAAACTTCCGAAAGCCGTGCCCACGATTATGTGGCAGATGGGAATTTGTTAATGTCCAGTTGTAGATAACTTGACACCAGATCCGAATTAAAATGCATCAACCGCGTGTGTAGCCATGATGGTCTCTTTTCGGCGGAGTCCAGGAAGTGAACACGGTTTTGGGTTATGTTTGACGTATGTAGGAGTTCAGGATTACTTCTTGATCATTACTAGTTGATGACCGTTCCTTTGCTCCTCTTCTCGCTCTTATTTGCGTATGTTAGCCACCATACTTGCTTAGTCGATGCTGCAACCTCACCACTTTACCCCTTCCTTTCCCATTAAGCTTTGCTAGTCTTGATACCCATGGTAATGGGATTGCTGAGTCCTCGTGGCTCACAGATTACTACAACAACAGTTGCAGGTACAGGTTATGCGATGATCATGATGCGAGAGCGATGTTTGCTTGATTTGGAGTTCTTCTTCTGCTTCTTCTTTGTTCAGGGGATAGGTTCCAGGTCGGCAGCCTGGGGTAGCAGGGTGGATGTTGTTTGAGTTTCTGTTTGTGTTTCATCCGTAGTCGGATGTTGCTCTTATGTAAGATGATGTTGTATTCGTGTGGCATTGTATGCCTTATGTATGTATCCCTATCTATTATGTAATGTTGATGTAATGATACCCACCTTGCAAAAGCGTCTTCAAGATGCGGTTCTATCCTTGGTGGGACCTTCGAGTCTCTTTAGGATAGTATCGCATATTGGGCGTGACAAGTTGGTATCAGAGCCTCGACCGACCATAGGAGCCCCCTTGATTGATCGTGTAGTTTGGCCGTTCTTGAGTCTAGAAGAAAACCGTTTTCGCAGTCTAGTTATATCGGAGAGTAGGACTTCTTTTTACTCCTCAGCCCCCTTCGTCGCTCTAGTGAGGAATCTTTACGTAGGTGTTTTGAACTACTCCTTTTCCCCTTCAAATTTTTCTTTAGGATCACGCAGTTGGTCTTCCGATCGTTGGTTCTCTTCTCTTTTCATCCGGTGCATTTCTCGTCCAGTTGACTCGAGCCTCTTCATCTTTGCAAGTTCAATCCTCGGTTATCTTCTTTTCCCACCCACCCACCCTTTTTCATCTCGGAGCCGGAGTCCGTAATCGAGTACCCATCCTACTCGCGTGAAGTCTTTGCTTTCCTTCCTCAATGATTTCAACCGGTGTTTTCTCTTCAAGATATTCGTCGGTTTCCCCTTCCAAGGTGCCTTTGTTTTTTTCCCGCCCTCCCACCCTTTTTCTTCCC
>NC_041393.1:328656398-328659128 GCF_002162155.2 Triticum dicoccoides | reverse complement strand
CTTTCGAGCATCAATTTCATTCGTGTGGAGCCTCTTCAGTCTTCCCTCAATTATTTCAACCAGTGAATTCTCTTTTGTTTGACATTCTTCATCTCTTTTTCAATGGACTCAATTCAAGTTTTTTGGGTTGATCACATTCCTTTCCTTGGATCAAGTGTTCTCCTTGTTCGTTCGCCTCTCGCCAGTCTATCCTTCCGGAGTGCTCAAGACATCTCAGGAGATTCATCTGTGTTTGAATTAATTCGAGGTTGTCACCTCATTCAAATATTTCAATTATTCTGGTGCATCATCTACCTTTTCAACAATCCTTTTCAACGGTGTTTTTCTCTTTAGTGGGCCCTAACCCACAGGGTTTTTTCCCAGGATCTTACCTGACTCTTCTAATTCTCCCGGAGTTCTTCTCAAATTCCTATTAAGTGTGACGTAAGAAGGGATTTCATCAGTCAGATGCCATCTCCAAGATCGCTTTCCAATTCTTTTCATCTTTGGTTCAACCCTTCCTCTTTTTCATTCTACCGGAGTATCTCAGTAATTTTGGTGGTGTTTCTCGTCGTCATTTGAAGACCGAAGAAGAATTTTTCCTCTAAATCTTGCCCGTTCTCTTGAAGATTCGTTGTTTTAGCTTCATTTTATCCTCTCAAATTATTCCATTTGTCAGATATTCTTTTCTTAACCATCCAGAGTATTTTAGGAGTTGATTTCTGTTTCTTTTCATCGGAGGCCATCATCCCAGAAGAATTCTTCGTCCTCACATTTCAGCTACCGTTATCCAGTTATCCCGGTGCATCTGGCAAGTATTCTTTATCAGCTCGTGATCTCTTTGTCCTTTTGCATCTAAATCCCCTCAAGCATATTTGTTTTTCTAATTATTCCCGGTGATTCAGTCTCTTTCATCAGTCATTTCCAAATTCTTACGGTGGTTCGTTCCAGATTCTTTTCTTTGATTATCATATTAATCCATTCGTTCTTTCAATCCTACCGGTGGTTCATGAAGACCTTCTCAAGTTTGTGACATGTCACTTCTCAATCCTTTTCAAGCAGAATAAGTAGTATGCAAAATCCATTGCTTGTCATCAATTTAATTTGATGAAGGATAAACATACAATAAATCTTATTCTTATTTCATTCAAGTGAGTAATCCCTTCTTTCAGAGTTTGTTCTTGATGAATAAATTCTAGTTCCAAGTGTTTTCATCTTTTCTTTTCTGGAGTTCAAATTTCCTCGGCCATTTCGTCGGAACCTCCATCTAAATCACCGCAAGGCTCATCTTATTCTTTCATCCTTCAATCTTATCTCGTCATCCTTTTGGCACCGGAGTTCTTCATGGTGGTTCTTCATGATTTAATTCATTCTTCAAGTTTTCATCAAGATTCTTGTTGGAGGAGTTCAAGTATCTTTTCTTCTCGCGTCTCGATGTGCAATTAATTCTTTGTATTCTTTTGAAGTGGAGTTTTGCATTTCTTCATTCTTCTCAGATATTCAACTCCGTTCTAACCTTCTTCTAAGGGTGCTATCGAATTCATTCACGGTGGAAGTTGGTGTTCTTTCATCCGTTCTTTTCATTTCATTCTTTCAATTCTTCCGGATAAATTGCATTGTTCATCTCGTCAAGTGTCAGCCATTTTGTGAAGCTCGTGTTCTATTCTTTCATGTTTCAGCCGGAGTGCTGCATAAATCCTTTTAGTTTTATTCGTTTCTTATCTCTTTCTAACCGGTGTGGTTTCATAGTCTATCTGATTCCGTGGATTTTCGATTCTCGTCATTTTCGTCGTTCTCCTCTTCTTCTCGAGTGCTCTCGATTCCTTGCTTCTTCTCTTGAGTTCTTGTTTCATCTCATCCCTTTTTCTCTTTCCGTCTCGGTCCTAAGATCTCGGGACGAGATCTCTTGTTAGTGGAGGAGTGTTGTAACGCCCCGGATTCGATGCGCCAGGTGTCTGCCAGTTATTCGCCGTTGTTGCCATGTCATTTTCTTGCGTGTTGCACTTTGCCATGTCATCATGTGCATCTCATTTTGCATACGTGTTCGTTTCATGTATCCGAGCATTTTCCCCGTTGTCCGTTTTGCAATCCGGCACTCCTATGTCATCTGGCGTCCCCTTCTTGTCTCTTTTTGTGAGCGGGTGTTAAACATTCTTGGAATGGACCAAGATTTGCCAAGCGGCCTTGGTACACCACCGGTAGACCACCTGTCAAGTTTCATGCCATTTGGAGTCCGTTTGATACTCCAACGGTTAACCGAGTTAGCCCAAAGCCCCTTTTGTCCTGCAGCCGAACACCCCTCCAAAACAGCCCAATAACCCATCCAAACCCCCTCCATGCTCTCGGTCGTTCGATCACGATCGTGTGGGTGAAAATCGCACTCCATTTGGAGTCTCCTAGCTCCCTCTACCTATAAATAGGTGCTCCCCTCCGAAAATCCCGCAGATGAAACCCTAGCAAAACTCCTCCCCGCCGCCGGACATGTCCACCTCTGCGCCGGACGCGTCCACCGACCACCGCCACCTCACCCCGATGAATCAGGGCGCGCCACGTCACCCCGCCGGCGCTCTCCACCAACCGCTCACCGCCAAGTGGGCGCCCGCCGCCCCGCGCCTCCTGCCGGCCCGCGAGCCCAAGGCAGGCCCGCCTGGGCCCGCGCGTGTCGCTCGCGCCTCGCCCGTGCCCCACCACTCTGCCCGCCGGCAACCCCGCCGCCCGGCGCCCTCCGCTGCTCGTCCCAGACTCCAGCCG
>NC_041393.1:328579096-328655962 GCF_002162155.2 Triticum dicoccoides | reverse complement strand
CGCCTTTTCATCTGCCCTGCGCCGCTCCTCCGGCCGTGCCCGTGCGCCGGCGCCGCCACCCCGCGCCCGAGGTCGCCGCCCCGTGCCACGTCCTCCCCCGCCTCCCCGCGCCGAGATCTGGCCGGATCCGGCGAGATCCGGCCCGGATCCGCCGCGTGCTCCCGTCCCCGGCCCTTCTCCGGCCATCCTCGCTTCTCGCGCAACCGTTGAGTTTTGCCCACGAGGTGGTGATTTCTGCTAAGTCCCTGATATTTTGAAATTTTATGCCTCTGTTCATTGCATCATAATTCCATGACCATATCTCCGTTTTGTGCATATGATATATCAAAATGTTCGTCACGAGATGCTCTTCATTTTTTTCTATTGTTCCATGCTTGTTTGAGTTCATCTTCATGCCCTAATTATCGTTGCAAGAGTGCTATATGATGTTAACTGCTGTCTGTTAACAGAACTTGATGATTTGTTATTTTTGTTGCATTTGATGTGTGCATCCTATGAGCATGAGCTCTACATGTGTTTTGAACTATGTCATGCCATCTTTACAGAGGTGCAATCCATGTATTTGTTTGATTCTTGTACTGAGTGCATCGAGCTCGTGAGGTAGGATACTTGCTGTTGCTGTTTTGCTAGGCTGAATTTGTTATTTCGTAATGCTATGTAAACCTGCTGCTACAAGTCATTCTATGCATAATCTGGATATGTTCACTAAGTATATTTTGTTACAAATGTCATGCTCTATCCATCCATGCCCCTGGTTTCATTTATAGCCTGCTCTAGATTGTTCGTATCTTGCTCCAAATTTTCTAAATAATGTTGCTTTCAGCCTGTTAACATTAAGTTCTGTTTTTCCATGTGTTTTGCTAGTGCTCCATGCACCCTATGAACTTTTTCTTGACATGCTTAGCTTCATAGACATGTCTTCTTACTACTGTTTGCCTTTTCATGCCATGTATTTCTCTGTGGTGAGTGGTACAAGCTCACCAACATGCCTACTTATCGTTGTTCCTGCAATGTTTGAATCTGTCATATCATTTGCCATGTTTACATGGGTGCCATCATATCTTCTGATCCTTTTTGGCTCAAGGTCAGTAAAGAGCTTTTGTTCTATGCATTTATTAGATTCATGCCATGCCTTTGTTTGCCATGATAAGTTCCTGTAAAATGTTGTTTGATGGATCTAAACAGTGCAACCTGATGTTATTTCTGCCAAGTTGTAAACTGTTATTATTTGCAATCTTGCCATGTCTTTTTGAGCATGTTCTAGTGCTTTCTGGAGATAGCTCAGTGTTCATGTTTTGTTATGCTTCACCTGTACATCATGTCCATGCCTTTTGTTTTTCTGTTGAGGTGCTGTAGCATGTCATTTTGATGCTTGCTAAATGCCTAGTTGCTGTTTGGACAGCTTGTCCTTTAAACTTGTTTCATGTGTGTGTTGAACCGTTGCTCCGTTTTGAGTGTGCTCTATATGAAACTTGCTTTATTTTGCATGTAGTTTCATATTATCATGTTGCATCCATGTTTTGAGAGTGTTTTCTTGATGTTTGTATGCATTTTGCACCAATTCCATGTTAACTTGTTTTGCTCATATCTTCTAGACCGTAGCTCCGAATTAAACGAACTTAATATGTAACTTGACTAGAATCTCGTGTAGATCATCTTGGTGCATCTTAACTTGCTGTTTAACAACTTGAACATAAGGTGTATTCATATCTGGACCAATTTCAAAATTTGCATATGAGGACTTACCGGAATTATATGTTGTTTCCGGTCTCATTTAAACTTGCCTTGATGTGTTGCTCTTATTTGCATCATCTCTTGCCATGAGAAGCTTCATGTAGCTTTGTCATGCATCATGGTTGTTGTGCTTCATGTCTTGTATATGTGTGGTTTGTTTACCAAGTTCTGCGCTTCTTCTCGATAGTTCCTGTTTCGTTGCGATCGTGAGGATGCATTCGTCTACGCTTGGTTCATCTTCGTGGCTTCATCTTCTTCATGGACTCGTTCTTCTTCCTAGCGAGATTTCAGGCAAGATGACCGTCACCTTGGATCTCACTACTATCATTGCTATGCTAGTTCCTTCGTTCTATCGCTTTGTTGCGCTTCCTATCTTTTCCTCTTCAAGCCTCCCTATTTGCCATGTGAGCCTCTAACCTTTTCACCCTTCCTAGCAAACCATTGCTTGGCTATGTTAGCGCTTTTGCTCAGCCCCTCTTATAGCATTGTTATTTGCAGGTGAAGTTGAAGATTGGTCCATGGTGGACAGGATTATGTTGGGATATCACAATATCTCTTATTTAATTAATGCATCTATATACTTGGTAAAGGGTGGAAGACTCGGCCTTATGCCTGGTGTTTTGTTCCACTCTTGCCGCCCTAGTTTCCGTCTACTGGTGTTATGTTCCCGAATTTTGCGTTCCTTACGCGGTTGGGTGATTTATGGGACCCCCTTGACAGTTCGCTTTGAATAAAACTCCTCCAGCAAGGCCCAACCTTGGTTTTACCATTTGCCTCACCTAGCCCTTTTTCCCTTGGGTTTCCGGAGCCCGAGGGTCATCTTTATTTAGCCCCCCCGGGCCAGTGCTTCTCTAAGTGCTGGTCCGAACCAGAGCCCCTTGCAGCGCCCCCTCAGGGAAACTTGAGGTCTGGTTTTAGTTGTACGGATTGCTCATCCGGTGTTGCCCTGGGAACGAGATATGTGCAGCTCCTATCGGGATTGTCGGCGCATCGGGCGGCTTTGCTGGACATGTTTCGAAATGTATTGTAAACCAGGATTCCGAGTCGGATCGGGTCTTCCTAGGAGAAGGTATATCCTTCGTTAATCACGAGAGCTTATCATGGGCTAAGTTGGGACACCCCTGCAGGGTATAAACTTACGAAAGCCGTGCCCACGGTTCTGTGGCAGATGGGAATTTGTTAATGTCTGGTTGTAGATAACTTGACACCAGATCCGAATTAAAATGCATCAACCACGTGTGTAGCCGTGATGGTCTCTTTTCGGCGGAGTCCGGGAAGTGAACACGGTTTTGGGTTATGTTTGACGTATGTAGGAGTTCGGGATTACTTCTTGATCATTACTAGTTGACGACCGTTCCTTTGCTCCTCTTCTCGCTCTTATTTGCGTATGTTAGCCACCATACTTGCTTAGTCGATGCTGCAACCTCACCACTTTACCCCTTCCTTTCCCACTAAGCTTTGCTAGTCTTGATACCCATGGTAATGGGATTGCTGAGTCCTCGTGGCTCACAGATTACTACAACAATAGTTGCAGGTACAGGTTATGCGATGATCATGACGCGAGAGCGATGTTTGCTTGATTTGGAGTTCTTCTTCTGCTTCTTCTTTGTTCAGGGGATAGGTTCCAGGTCGGCAACCTGGGCTAGCAGGGTGGATGTTGTTTGAGTTTATGTTTGTGTTTCATCCATAGTCGGATGGTGCTCTTATGTAAGATGATGTTGTATTCGTGTGGCATTGTATGCCTTATGTATGTATCCCTATCTATTTTGTAATGTTGATGTAATGATACCCACCTTGCAAAAGCGTCTTCAAGATGCAGTTCTATCCTTGGTGGGACCTTCGAGTCTCTTTAGGATAGTATCGCATATTGGGCGTGACAAGTTGGTATCAGAGCCTCGACCAACCATAGGAGCCCCCTTGATTGATCGTGTAGTTTGGCCGTTGTTGAGTCTAGAAGAAAACCGTTTTCGGAGTCTAGTTATATCGGAGAGTAGGACTTCTTTTTACTCCTCAGCCCCCTTCGTCGCTCTGGTGAGGAATCTTTACGTAGGTGTTTTGAACTACTCCTTTTCCCCTTCAAATTTTTCTTTAGGATCACGCAGTTGGTCTTCCGATCGTTGGTTCTCTTCTCTTTTCATCCGGTGCATTTCTCGTCCAGTTGACTCGAGCCTCTTCATCTTTGCAAGTTCAATCCTCGGTTATCTTCTTTTCCCACCCACCCACCCTTTTTCATCTCGGAGCCGGAGTCCGTAATCGAGTACCCATCCTATTCGCGTGAAGTCTTTGCTTTCCTTCCTCAATGATTTCAACCGGTGTTTTATCTTCAAGATATTCGTCGGTTTCCCCTTCCAAGGTGCCTTTGTTTTTTCCCGCCCTTCCACCTTTTTTCTTCCCGGAGCCTGAGCCTCTTTCGAGCATCAATTTCATTCGTGTGGAGCCTCTTCAATCTTCCCTCAATTATTTCAACCGGTGAATTCTCTTTTGTTTGACATTCTTCATCTCTTTTCCGATGGACTCAATTCAAGTTTTTTGGGTTGATCACATTCTTTTCCTTGGCTCAAGTGTTCTCCTTGTTCGTTCGCCTCTCGCCAGTCTATCCTTCCGGAGTGCTCAAGACATCTCAGGAGATTCATCTATGTTTGAATTAATTCGAGGTTGTCACCTCATTCAAATATTTCAATTATTCCGGTGCATCATCTACCTTTTCAACAATCCTTTTCAACGGTGTTTTTCTCTTCAGTGGGCCCTAACCCACAGGGTTTTTTCCCAGGATCTTACCTGACTCTTCTAATTCTCCCGGAGTTCTTCTCAAATTCCTATTAAGTGTGACGTAAGAAGGGATTTCATCAGTCATATGCCATCTCCAAGATCGCTTTCCAATTCTTTTCATCTTTGGTTCAACCCTTCCTCTTTTTCATTCTACCGGAGTATCTCAGTAATTTTGGTGGTGTTTCTCGTTGTCATTTGAAGACCGAAGAAGAATTTTTCCTCTAAATCTTGCCCGTTCCCTTGAAGATTCGTTGTTTTAGCTTCATTTTATCCTCTCAAATTATTCCATTTGTCAGATATTCTTTTCTTAACCATCCAGAGTATTTTAGGAGTTGATTTCTGTTTCTTTTCATCGGAGGCCATCATCCCAGAAGAATTCTTCGTCCTCACATTTCAGCTACCGTTATCCAGTTATCCCGGTGCATCTGGCAAGTATTCTTTATCAGCTCGTGATCTCTTTGTCCTTTTGCATCTAAATCCCCTCGAGAATATTTGTTTTTCTAATTCTTCCCGGTGATTCAGTCTCTTTCATCAGTCATTTCCAAATTCTCACGGTGGTTCGTTCAAGATTCTTTTCTTTGATTATCATATTAATCCATTCGTTCTTTCAATCCTACCGGTGGTTCATGAAGACCTTCTCAAGTTTGTGACATGTCACTTCTCAATCCTTTTCAAGAAGAATAAGTAGTATGAAAAATCCATTGCTTGTCATCAATTTAATTTGATGAAGGATAAACATACAATAAATCTTATTCTCATTTCATTCAAGTGAGTAATCCCTTCTTTCAGAGTTTGTTCTTGATGAATAAATTCTAGTTCCAAGTGTTTTCATCTTTTCTTTTCTGGAGTTCAAATTTCCTCGGCCATTTCGTCGGAACCTCCATCTAAATCAACGCAAGGCTCATCTTATTCTTTCATCCTTCAATCTTATCTCGTCATCCTTTTGGCACCGGAGTTCTTCATGGTGGTTCTTCATGATTTAATTCATTCTTCAAGTTTTCATCAAGATTCTTGTTGGAGGAGTTCAAGTATCTTTTCTTCTCGCGTCTCGATGTGCAATTAATTCTCCGCATTCTTTTGAAGTGGAGTTTTGCATTTCCTCATTCTTCTCAGATATTCAACTCCGTTCTAACCTTCTTCTAAGGATGCTATCGAATTCATTCACGGTGGAAGCTGGTGTTCTTTCATCCGTTCTTTTCATTTCATTCTTTCAATTCTTCCAGATAAATTGCATTGTTCATCTCGTCAAGTGTCAGCCATTTTGTGAAGCTCGTGTTCTATTCTTTCATGTTTCAGCCGGAGTGCTGCATAAATCCTTTCAGTTTTATTCGTTTCTTATCTCTTTCTAACCGGAGAGGTTTCATAGTCTATTTGATTCCGTGGGTTTTCGATTCTCGTCATTTTCGTCGTTCTCCTCTTCTTCTCGAGTGCTCTCGATTCCTTGCTTCTTCTCTTGAGTTCTTGTTTCATCTCATCCCTTTTTCTCTTTCCGTCTCGGTCCTAAGATCTCGGGACGAGATCTCTTGTTAGTGGAGGAGTGTTGTAACGCCCCGGATTCGATGCGCCAGGTGTCTGCCAGTTATTCGCCGTCGTTGTCATGTCGTTTTATTGCGTGTTGCACTTTGCCATGTCATCATGTGCATCTCATTTTGCATACATGTTCGTTTCATGTATCCGAGCATTTTCCCCGTTGTCCGTTTTGCAATCCGGCACTCCTATGTCATCCGGCGTCCCCTTCTTGTCTCTTTTTGTGAGCGGGTGTTAAACATTCTCGGAATGGACCGATATTTGCCAAGCGGCCTTGGTACACCACCGGTAGACCGCCTGTCAAGTTTCATGCCATTTGGAGTCCGTTTGATACTCCAACGGTTAACCGAGTTAGCCCAAAGCCCCTTTTGTCCTGCAGCCGAACACCCCTCCAACACAGCCCAATAACCCATCCAAACCCCCTCCATGCTCTCGGTCGTTCGATCACGATCGTGTGGGCGAAAACCGCACTCCATTTGGAGTCTCCTAGCTCCCTCTACCTATAAATAGGTGCTCCCCTCCGAAAATCCCGCAGATGAAACCCTAGCAAAACTCCTCCCCGCCGCCGGACATGTCCACCTCCGCGCCGGACGCGTCCACCGACCACCGGCACCTCACCCCGATGAATCAGGGCGCGCCACGTCACCCCGCCGGCGCTATCCACCAACCTCTCCACCAACCGCTCACCGCCAAGTGGGCGCCCGCCGCCCCGCGCCTCCTGCCGGCCCGTGAGCCCAGGGCAGGCCCGCCCGGGCCCGCGCGTGCCGCTCGCGCCTCGCCCGTGCCCCGCCACTCTGCCCGCCGGCAACCCCGCCGCCCAGCGCCCTCCGCTGCTCGTCCCAGACTCCAGCCGCCTCCCGCCGCCTTTTCATCTGCCCTGCGCCGCTCCTCCGGCCGCGCCCGTGCGCCGGCGCCGCCACCCCGCGCCCGAGGTCGCCGCCCCGTGCCGCGTCCTCCCCTGCCTCCCCGCACCGAGATCTGGCCGGATCCGGCAAGATCCGGCCCGGATTCGCCGCGTGCTCCCGTTCCTGGCCCTTCTCCGGCCATCCTCGCTTCTCGCGCCGCCGTTGAGTTTTGCCCACGAGGTGGTGATTTCTGCTAAGTCCCTGATATTTTGAAATTTTATGCCTCTATTCATTGCATCATAACTCCATGACCATAGCTCCGTTTTGTGCATACGATATATCAAAATGTTCGTCATGAGATGCTCTTCATTTTTTTCTACTGTTCCATTCTTGTTTGAGTTCATCTTCATGGTCTAATTATCGTTGCAAGAGTGCTATATGATGTTAACTGTTGTCTGTTAACAGAACTTGATGATTTGTTATTTTTGTTGCATTTGATGTGTGCATCCTATGAGCATGAGCTCTACATATGTTTTGAACTATGTCATGCCATCTTTACAGAGGTGCAATCCATGTATTTGTTTGATAATTGTACTGAGTGCATCGAGCTCGTGAGGTAGGGTACTTGCTGTTGCTGTTTTGCTAGGCTGAATCTGTTATTTCGTAATGCTATGTAAACCTGCTGCTACAAGTCATTCTATGCATAATCTGGATATGTTCACTAAGTATATTTTGTTACAAATATCATGCTCTATCCATCCATGCCCCTGGTTTCATTTATAGCCTGCTCTAGATTGTTCGTATCTTGCTCCAAATTTTCTAAATAATGTTGCTCTCAGCCTGTTAACATTAAGTTCTGTTTTTCCATGTGTTTTGCTAGTGCTCCATGCACCCTATGAACTTTTTCTTGACATGCTTAGCTTCATAGACATTTCTTCTTACTGCTGTTTGCCTTTTCATGCCATGTATTTCTCTGTGGTGAGTGGTAGAAGCTCACCAACATGCCTACTTCTCGTTGTTCCTGCAATGTTTGAATCTGTCATATCATTTGCCATGTTTACATGGGTGCCATCATATCTTCTGATCCTTTTTGGCTCAAGGTCAGTAAAGAGATTTTGTTCTATGCATTTATTAGATTCATGCCATGCCTTTGTTTGCCATGATAAGTTCCTATAAAATGTTGTTTGATGGATCTAAACAGTGCAACCTGATGTTATTTCTGCCAAGTCTGTAAACTGTTATTATTTGCAATCTTGCCATGTCTTTTTGAGCATGTTCTAGTGCTTTCTGGAGATAGCTCAGTGTTCATGTTTTGTTATGCTTCACCTGTACATCATGTCCATGCCTTTTGTTTTTATGTTGAGGTGCTGTAGCATGTCATTTTGATGCTTGCTAAATGCCTAGTTGCTGTTTGGACAGCTTGTCCTTTAAACTTGTTTCATGTGTGTGTTGAACCGTTGCTCCGTTTTGAGTGTGCTCTATATGAAACTTGCTTGATTTTGCATGTAGTTTCATATTATCATGTTGCATCCATGTTTGGAGAGTGATTGCTTGATGTTTGTATGCATTTTGCACCAATTCCATGTTAACTTGTTTTGCTCATATCTTCTAGGCCGTAGCTCCGAATTAAACGAACTTAATATGCAACTTGACTAGAATCTCGTGTAGATCATCTTGGTGCATCTTAACTTGCTGTTTAACAACTTGAACATAAGGTTTATTCATATCTGGACCAATTTCAAAATTTGCATATGAGGACTTACCGGAATTATATGTTGTTTCCGTCCTCATTTAAACTTGCCTTGATGTGTTGCTCTTGTTTGCATCATCTCTTGCCATGAGAAGCTTCATGTAGCTTTGTCATGCATCATGCTTGTTGTGCTTCATGTCTTGTATATGTGTGGTGTGTTTACCAAGTTCTACGCTTCTTCTCGATAGTTCCTGTTTCGTTGCGATCGTGAGGATGCATTCGTCTACGCTTGGTTCATCTTCGTGGCTTCATCTTATTCATGGACTCGTTCTTCTTCCTAGCGAGATTTCAAGCAAGATGACCGTCACCTTGGATCTCACTACTATCATTACTATGCTAGTTCCTTCGTTGTATCCCTTTGCTACGCTTCCTATCCTTTCCTCTTCAAGCCTCCCTATTTGCCATGTCAGCGTCTAACCTTTTCACCCTTCCTAGCAAACCATTGCTTGGCTATGTTAGCGCTTTTGCTCAGCCCCTCTTATAGCGTTGTTATTTGTAGGTGAAGTTGAAGATTGCTCCATGGTGGACAGGATTATGTTGGGATATCACAATATCTCTTATTTAATTAATGCATCTATATACTTGGTAAAGGGTGGATGACTCGACCTTATGCCTGGTGTTTTGTTCCACTCTTGCCGCCCTAGTTTCCGTCATACCGGTGTTATGTTCCTGGATTTTGCGTTCCTTACGCGGTTGGGTGATTTATGGGACCCCCTTGATAGTTCGCTTTGAATAAAACTCCTCCAGCAAGGCCCAACCTTGGTTTTACCATTTGCCTCACCTAGCCCTTTTTCCCTTGGGTTTCTGGAGCCCGAGGGTCATCTTTATTTAGCCCCCCCGGGCCAGTGCTTCTTTAAGTGCTGGTCCGAACCAGAGCCCCTTGCAGCGCCCCCTCAGGGAAACTTGAGGTCTGGTTTTAGTTGTACGGATTGCTCATACGGTGTTGCCCTGAGAACGAGATATGTGCAACTCCTATCGGGATTGTCGGTTCATCGGGCGGCTTTGCTGGACTTGTTTTACCATTGTCGAAATGTCTTGTAAACCGGGATTCCGAGTCTGATCGGGTCTTCCTGAGAGAAGGTATATCCTTCGTTGATCGCGAGAGCTTATCATGGGCTAAGTTGGGACACCCCTGCAGGGTATAAACTTTCGAAAGTCGTGCCCGCGATTATGTGGCAGATGGGAATTTGTTAATGTCCGATTGTAGATAACTTGACACCAGATCCGAATTAAAACGCATCAACCGCGTGTGTAGCCGTGATGGTCTCTTTTCGGCGGAGTCCGGGAAGTGAACACGGTTTTGGGTTATGTTTGATGTATGTAGGAGTTCAGGATCACTTCTTGATCATTACTAGTTGATGACTGTTCCTTTGCTCCTCTTCTCGATCTTATTTGCGTGTGTTAGCCACCATACTTGCTTAGTCGCTGCTGCAACCTCACCACTTTACCCCTTCCTTTCCCATTAAGCTTTGCTAGTCTTGATACCCATGGTACTGGGATTGCTGAGTCCTCGTAGCTCACAGATTACTACAACAATAGTTGCAGGTACAGGTTATGCGATGATCATGACGCGAGAGCGATGTTTGCTTGATTTGGAGTTCTTCTTCTGCTTCTTCTTCGTTCAGGGGATAGGTTCCAGGTCGGCAGCCTGGGCTAGCAGGGTGGATGTCGTTTGAGTTTCTGTTTGTGTTTCATCCATAGTCGGATGGTGCTCTTATGTAAGATGATGTTGTATTCGTGTGGCATTGTATGCCTTATGTATGTATCCCTATCTATTATGTAATGTTGATGTAATGATATCCACCTTGCAAAAGCGTCTTCGAGATGCGCTTCTATCTTTGGTGGGACCTTCGAGTTCCTTTAGGATAGGGTCACATCTTGGGCGTGACATGCCCCCCACATGGTTCTATCAAAATGAAGATGACCACTATTTGGTCTTTACCACCTCACCTAGACCACATGAGTGGCATGACAAAGGCAAAAAAGGTGACGGTGATGCTCTAGTCCCATTAGTGGACATTCTTGACATTAATTGCTTGCATGATGTTGATCCACCTAGTACCAAGCTTCATGCTAGTATAATCTCACCGTGCGATGATTTGTGATGCCATGTTTTGCAAATAGACTCCACATGCTTTGCATTACACATGATGATTGTTCTCATACTTGTATGTATCTTTGCAAGCTTGGTGGAGATATTGCTTGTTCTTGCCATGTTTCCTTTGTGACCCATACCTATTACGATACATTGGCCATGACTTGCCTTCGTGCTTGCGATATGTCATGTGCATTACCTATATCTGTTATTTGCTCACATGACATGATTGCCATGATTTCTTCTAGTGTGTTGCATCTTTGCTCCACTTGTTTGCATGACTTGATCACTATGCTTGCTTGCCTTATTTCATCACCAATGATTCATACTTTCTCATTTCATGCGGTTGATGACAACCATCTATATGCTTTGCACATGATTTTTATTGCTTCTTATTACATATCTCCATATGTTGCCTCTCTCAATCTAGATGATTTGCCATGTATTGAGTGCAACAATGACTCTAGTCTTGCTAATGAGATTGCCCCCATAGCATTCTCACATATATTTGGAGATTTTGACATATTTCTTGTGAAGCATGCTTGTCTTACCTCTTTGCAACATATACCGAGTGCCATGAATATTGCCATTGTTGCATCATATTTATTCATGCACTTGTGCTTCTAATGGTTATGTGCAAGAGAAGGGAACCAACATGATGGATGATGTGTTTATCTAGCATGTGCATACATTCTTTGTTTTGTTGTGTGCATGTGTAGGATACTTGGACTTTGTGTCAACTACCACTTCATGTGAGTTGATCATTCAAGCTCTTGAGAGAGAGCCTCATACATTCTACCATGACCCGCTTCTACACCACATTTCCTAGCACTTCGGCATTGTGAAGAATGCACAAGGACACGCTTTCAAGGTGGCATCCTTCTTGAGCTTGGATATTATGGATCATACTTCATGTGTTGCTTACACCATTTGCATGCATGTTTGAGATATTGCTCTCACCCATGATTGCCACATTTCCATGCTTGATGACATATATACCTTTTGTGTTGCATCCAATTCTTGGACTACTTGCTACTATCATATGGTTGGTTGCACCAATATGATTTCTTCACATATGCCATGTCCCTTTTCTTGTCACATGATTCACTTGATTGCCTCACACATGATGAACAATTGCTCTTTCTCTTGTGTTGAGTGCCACAATATATTCACTACACCCTATGCACATTATGCTTGGATTGTCTTGTACTTGACCCATGTGTTTAGACACTTCATTTTATTTGATGTTGTGAATCCTTCCTATGCCTACCATAGACCTTTAATTGAACACATTAAGCATGATTTCTATGAACTTGAGGTAGATGCTTATTCTCTTGTCACACATATTTGCATCTCTACCTCACATTTACATGCTCGTTTCCATGATGACCTTGATTTTGCTCAATTCATATGCTTACATGTCATGACACAATCCTTTGTCAAACAATATGATATGCTTGATGACAACACTTGTTTGGTGAATCACCTCTTGAATGCTTGGTTTTGCACTAATGCTAACCACATTTGTTTTTCCAAGTGTTTGTTGTCCTTACTCCTTTTGAAGGAATCACAAGATGGTGCAACATTGGAGAGAGCCCATTTCGAGCTTCAAGGTGACAAGTACTTGGTGAACGTCCACTTCTACACGGCGAAGCCATCTCTTTCCCATGGTGATTTGGTTTTTGATCCGAGGTCGGATATTTCCCAAGGGAGGGGAGATGATGCGGAGCATCCTATGGACATCATCATGTCAAGAGTCCGTTCGGCGAGTGACACGTGCTACATCTACTTCGCATACACAAAGGTGAATCATCTCCTTTACACGTGCTCACTTGAACCCTTCGAGGATGGTATACTACTTGACACTTCTCCCGTGTGCATGCATAGGTATTGTCGGAGCTTCACGGACGACGACAAGGAGTGCAAGCGCCAAGGAACAACTACACCATCTGCGAGGGAAGCATGGAAGCGACGACGGAAGAAGACGAAGCTGCTGAAGCTATAGCAGTCGTACATCTGGGCTAGAGGACGGACATCTGGCACCTGTGTAGTCGCACACGAGCTACAGCAACAGACGACTGAAGCATCAGCGGCTAGACATACGGCACAACGCCACAACCCGGACATCCAGCATTGCCCCCGGAAATCCGGTGTGAGGCACCCGAAGCCAAAAGGTCACCCTGCTTGGGCCGGACATCCGGTCAACCACCCCGGACATCCGGCGTCTCACGATAGCCCGGACATCCAACCCCCAGCTAGGACATCCGGCGCTTGCCTGCGCACAGAGTTGGGCCAAAGGCCCATGTATCCCTTTCCCACTTAACCCTTCATGTCTTATACTATATATACTCCCCCCTCCTCCTAGTTAGGGTTAGCAAAGTGAGAGCTCATTTGTATGTGAACTTTGCTCCTACTCTTCTCTTGAGAGAGAGAGAGGGAGAGAGAGAGAGAGAGACTACTCCATTGGAGGCCAAGACCTCCATCTTGGAGAAGATCCTGCGGGATATCATCAAGACCCCCTCGCGGGAAGATCCGTCTAGGATACCATCAAGACCTCCTCTTGGAAATGAACTTTACCTTGTATCTTTCCTTTTGTTGTTCATGTATCTTGTGGATCTTGTGTGTTTGATTGTCTAGTGGATGTGTAATTGGACTTGTTCTTGAGTGTATCCCCTTCTTCCCCGTGTTCTCGCGGGATCCGCTCCAATCGTGAAAGATCGAGCATCTAGGGTTCTACCCTACATTAGAAGGTCCTGGCTGATCAAGAGCCTGGCCATCGAGAATAGCTTCGACCACGCCAAACTTCCATTGTGATTGATCCAAGGCGGCTGGAGCATAACGACACTCCTTCTATTTCATCCAGGAGTCGAGAAGTATCACGCTCCGCCTCCAACGCCATGCCAGGGACGACGGCAGAAGCAATCGCCAGGGCTCAGCTGTTATTGAACTTCCGTCCAGCAATAGACAAGATGGATGAATGGAGAACTACCATCCAAAGCTTCATCGGGTTTGCTAAAGCCAACAAGTTGCAGCGTGTGGAGCCTTCATGGCGCTCGAAGGCGACGCCGGAAGCCCCCACTGGTGGCCAAGTTGAGAGGACTACACCCACGGTGCAGTCCCCTCTGCAGCAGCCCACCCAAGGGCAACCACGACAGGCTCAACAAATCCAGAACGTCTGATAGTTTGACAAGGTATCGATGGCCTCATCTGACCCACAACTCTAGCGACATCAACGCCAAAGTGTTGAGAGACATAAGGAAGGAAAACGCCCGCCAGTGGCGCCGTGAGGCATGCCGTCAATCAGACCCTCGTAATGGACCTGATGTTGATGAACTCGCGCCCAGTGCTGGTGGGTACCTGCCTTACGAGGTAGGATGCCCAGCCTTCACTCGTGAGCTGCGGCAAGTCCGTTGGCCATCGTCTAGCACCTTCAAGCCTAACCTATCGGAGAAATATGATGGAAAACTGAACCCAGAGAGTTTTGGGCATCTATACGGTCACCGTTCAAGCTGTTGGGGGACGATATGAGAAAGTGCTAGCCAATTACTTCCCATTGGCTCTCAAGCCTAATGTGACGTCTTGGCCGATGCAACTGCCGGAAGATTCCATTTCCTCCTGGGCAGACCTGTGCAACGAGTTCGTTGATGCCTTCATAGGTGGCCATCAAGAACCAGGACAATCCAGTGACCTGGAGGCCCTTCTACAAAAGAAGGGGAGAGTTTGCGTTAGTATCTGCAAAGGTTCAGCCCAATGCACCGCAACATTCCGTAGATACATCTAGCAGCTGTGATTGTCACATTCCACACGAATGTGCACAATCGGAGGATGCGGGCCAAGGTGAATGTTCACCTGCCCAAGACCGTCAACAAACTCTACACGTTGGCAGAGAAGTGTGGTCGAGCTGAAGAGGGGAGAAAACTTCCAGGGTGGAGGTTGGTGTCGAAGTTGATTCAGAAGACGACGGCGACGCTACCACCCCTAGGAAGAAGAACAGAAAATGCAACAAGAAGCGTAAGGATAAACTAGGGATGGTCGCTGAGAGCTCCGGTGATCTTATCATCAGCAAGAAAGCACATACTAAGATGCCCGGCAAGGAAGATGCTACTTGCGCTGACTGCCGGGCAGCAGCGACAGCTGAGGAAACCGGCAAATCCGACGAGCCATACTGCAAGATCCATAGGACCAAGGGTCGCGATCTCCAGAAGTGCAAGCAAGTTGAACAATTGGTTGAGAAACAGAAGGCTGAATATGAAAGACGTGATAAGGAGAGAGGCCAGGATGGCGCTGGCGAGAAGGGCCGTGGTGGCCGCAACCGTTGCAGCAAGGTCGACCAGTGGAAGGAGATGCCCGCCAGGGGCCCTGATAAAAAGGAAACTGAAGATGAGAGTGAAGGAGAGGATGATGAGACTAGCAAACAGGAATTTCAGAAGGCTATTGAGGCAATGTGCATTAACGGAGGCCCATCTTTGTACTCCTCTCACCGCCAACTCAAGAAGTGGGCACGTGAAGTCAATGCAGCAGAACCGGTAGCAAGCGCTCGAGAAACACTCAAGTGGTCCCGCACGCCCATCATTTTCTATGTTGAGGATCATCCATACCGCACTACTACAGTTGGAAGCTTGCCATTTTTTATTTCACCAACAATCCGCAACCTCAAGGTCACAAATATGTTGGTTGATGGTGGCGCAGGGTTGAATTTGATTTCCCCTGACGTGCTTAAGAAACTTCAAATTCCTGATGAAGACCTAAAGAAGACTCGCACTTTCTAGAGGATCAACCAAGGAAGGAGCCAGCCAAAAGGAAAAATTACTTTGCCGGTGACGCTTGGCAAGGAACTAAACCTAAGTACTGAGAAGGTTGTTGTTGTAGGGTGGAACCCTATGTGGAGATCTTTCACGAATTGGAGGGGAAATACCCAAGAACACGAAGAACACAAGAGAGGGGAAACACTCAAATTGACTAGATCCAATCACACATATGCTAGATCCAAGAACACACAAGATGTCACAATGAATCCAAGGACAACAAAGGAAAGATACAAGGTACTAGTTCATCCCAATCCTATGACGAGAGAGGTCTTGATGATCCTATGATGGGGATCCTTCCCTAGATGGGGTCTTAATATCCACAAGAGGATCTTCTCCCTTAGGAGGTCATGATCTCCATGGCAGGAAGATGAGAAAAGCTCTCTCTTTGTCTATCCAATACTTTGCTATCCTGTCTAATGAGCTAGGTGGGGGGTACTTATAGTCTAGGGACGAAATAAGAGGGGGAGAGGGATACAAGGGCAAAAGCCCAAAAAGGCACGCAGGCCCTCGGAGCGGTCTGGGCACCCGGGGGTCCTAGGCCCGGGCACCCGGGGTAGACGCAGGGGCCTGTGGTCTTGGCCGGGCACCCAGGGTTGGTGGCCCGGGCACCCGGGCAGGGCGGGGCTGCTCCAGCAGCTGGGCCGGGCACCCGGGGTGTGGCAGCCCAGACACCCGGTAGGGCATCTCCAGTTCCAGGAGGGGGAGGCCGGGCACCCGGGGGTAGTGGCCCGGGCACCTGGAGGCATGCTGGGCCGGCCCAGGCAGGAGGCCGGGCACCCAGGGTGCTGCCCAGGTCGCGGCTGGGCGTTTGGGCGGGCACCCGGTGCTTGGCGGCCGGGCACCCGGGGCCGGCTGGGGCTGCGGCCAAGAGGTGGCCGGGCATCCGGGGTCGAAGCGGCTGGGCACTTGGGTGGTCCAGGGGCTTGGCCCATTCCTCATCCTCTCTCTTCTTGTCCTCCTCTTCTCATTCGTAGGTGCTCGGGTCTTCGTGCTAGCCTCTCCATGATCAACACCTTGATACCTAATCATGCGTAACATCTCCGATTGAGGTAGGATCCAACTCACATGTGAATCCGAATGGAAATCAAAGAGGAAAGAGTTAACCTTGGTTTCAATGGCGCGTGCGTGAGCTCTCATCATATGTCCTCTCTATGCTTGCGGTGGTGATGGAGCGTCCATGGTGATGAGCAAGGGATGCTCCGCATCATCCCCCCCCAATGGGAGAGATCCGTCCATGGATCGTGATCTTCATCACCATGGGAAAGAGAGGGCATCGCCGTGTAGAAGTGGACGACCACCAAGCACGTATGATGTTGAAGCTCTGAGTGGGAACTCTCCAATGTCGCACCGTCTTGTGGTTCCTTCAAAAGTAGCAAAGATAACAAGCACTTGGAAAAAGAAATGTGGTTGGCATTAAAGAAAAACCAAGCATTCAAGAGGTGATTCACCCAACAAGTGTTGTCATCAAGCATAGCATATGGTGTGACAAGGGAGTGTGGTATGGCATGTAAGCACATAAATTGGGCACATGGAGAAGCATCATGGAAACAATCATGCAAATGTGATGTAAAGATGCTAATATGTGGGACAAGTAAACAAACATCTACCTCATTGTTATAGCAAGCATGCATAAGACTCTCAATGAACGGTCTATGGTAGGCATAAAAGTCATTCACAACACCAAATGAAAGGCAATGTCTAAACACATGGGTCAAGTGCAAGACAATACAAGCATAATGTGCATATGGTGTGGTGAAGATAGTGTGGCACTCAACACAACAGAAAGAGCAATTGTTCATCATGTGTGGGGCAATGAAATCAATCATATGACAAGTAATGGGACATGGCATATGTGCAGTAATGACATTGTTGCAACCAAACATATGATAGGAGCAAGTAACCAGAGAATTGGATGCAACATGGGAAAGCATAGAAATCAAGCCGTGCAAACTAGTGGAGCGAAGATGCAACACACTATAGGAAAACATGGCAATCATGTCATGTGAGCAAATGATAGATATAGGCAATGCACATGACATATCGCAAGCACGAGCACAAAGCATGATCATAGTATCATCATAGGCATGGGTGATAGGTAGAACATGGCAATAACAAGCAATATCTCCACCAAGCTTGCAAATACACATACAAGTAGTAGAATCAATCATCATGTGTAATGCAAAGCATGGGTCACAAATACATGGCAAAGGCATAGGAATGAGCATATCATGCAAAGTGAACATGGAAAGATGGGCATAGAATATGTAATGAACAATAACCCATAGCCAAGTGAGGGCCATGTAGAAGAAATGCGCAAAGTCTTTGAATGAAGAGAGTGGTGGGAAAGACACTCCAAGGGATCCCAAGTTATCATTGCTCTCTAGAGATCATTTTGTCAACTCGTGGGATTGCGAGGTTGACAAGTATTCATGGGTACCTACACAAAAGAGACACAAACCAAATAAATTGTGTTCGTGGTAAATGTACACATCATCCATCATGATGTGTGTGTGCATGTGTGAGTTAGTACAAGGTAAGCATCGCTCAAAGAAATTTGATGCATTGTATAAGAACATGTCATCCATCATGAAAGAATAGTTGTTATGTATGACATGATGGGGATGCAAATCTAGCATACACGTATATGGCACATTAATAGCATTTTCATTCATAGGGAGCATATGGTGCACACAAGTATTGGCATCATGCAAAGGATAGGATTGATCAAAATCTCCTAAAATGTATGAGGAAACTATGGGGGTCTCCCCATGAGCAATAGCGGAAACATCATGTGGAGAAAATGGATAACATCCTAAACAATGCATATTCAAAGCTAGGTGGTCATGGCATTGCATATGCCATAAATGATGCAAAGGGAACATATCAATATCATCACAAGAAAAACAAATGCCAATAACCATGGGCTTGTCATCTATGCCATAAGTGCAAATTGGGTTTATGTTGATGGCATATGCATAGTCACTATGAAGAGATTGCAAATATGACATATGGTTGATCTCATGCATAGCATATGACAAGTCAAGCAAATTGTCAAACATGATGTGACCTAGAGAATTGTCACAAGAAATCTATGTAACATGGCATCACAACTAATAGACTCCACATGCGAATCATCATACTCATCATAAATGGGCAAATCATCGCATGGGGAAATCGCACTAGCATGAAGCATGGAAATAGGTGGATCAACATCATGCAAGCAATCAATGTCAAGAATGTCTACTAGTGGGACTAGAGCATCACCTTCACCTATGTTACCTTGTTCATTCCACTCAAGTGGTGTAGGTGAGGTGCCAAAGACCAAATGGTGGTAACCATCTTCATCTTGATGGAACCAAGTGGAGGGTGCATCATATTCCAGCATGTCCATCGTCTTGTCCATAGGAAGGACGAAGTCGTCGCGTATCGGCGCATCATCATATATGGGACCTAACACCAAAGGAGAAGACACAATAGAGGTAGAGGTTAAGTTGTTAGAAATCATAGTGGCCTCACATGCCCTATCAACTACCTCACTCTCTCTATGTGGTGGTGGCTCACTCCCTCCATCAAGGTAATTACAATCAATGTCACATATGGTGGAGTCACTCAAATCACTTAAGTGGTGGTGGTGTGGCTCTCCTCACATGGGAATTGGGGCAACTCGTCATATATGGGGATAGTGGTGAAGTCACTCTCACTCTCAATATGGTGGCACAAGTCACTCAAATCATCATGCGTCGCCGTGGTCGAAGGGAAAATCCCATGCTCAACCATCTCGTCGTCGTCGCTGTGGATGAAGGCCGCAGATGGCAGATCATCACTCTCCTCCATGACCGAAGGGAAAATCCAATGCTCGATCATCTCATCACCGTCGCCGTGGATGAAGGCCGATGTAGGCGTACTCGTCGTAAGTATGCGAAGATGCCGTACGTCTAAAGGCCAAGATGCCTTGAGAACACTTGGCGAAGATGCCGAAGTGGTGGTAGTAGTCATAGCTTGCTCGTGGTGGTGCTCGTCTCTCGGTCTTCTCTTGTGCTTGTGGTGGTTTTCTTGATGGCATCGCATGGTACTTGCATCTTGTGGCCGCTCCGAAGACTTGCGAATCGAGCGTCTCCGTCTTGAAGATGACAAAGAGGAAGAAGACTTGTAGTTGGCCCACACGTGTCGCATGTCATCCAATTGTGCATCCAACTTGGTGTCGATGTAGTCCCTTGTCCGTGCTTCGTGTTGGTGAATGTCAACGGTGAGTCGCTCAATGCCTCGCATTGCTCGTTGTAGTTCGAAGATGGGCGTTTTGGTGATGTAGTTGTTCACGCCGTCGTTGTCGTGGAAGACCGGAGATGAAATGCCTTGCCTATCCATCAAAAGACTCGAGCAAATGAAAGTGGAAGAAAGGAAAGAACTAGACCAATGTACCTTATCCAATGTTGAAGAGGGATCAATGATCACTCAATAATGTATCAAGGAAATTGCACAATTGGTACCGGATCTTGTCAATTCTCACACCTACACAAGTAAGGCTTATGGTGGAGCTCGGTGAGGATAGTGGCACAAAAATTTGATGCAAAATGCCAGCAAGAGTCAATAATGTTGGAAAAGATTCACAAATTCGCAAGTGAAACAAGTAGACCAATAGAAATATGTGGCACACGGAAACACACACACGGATAGATAAATGGGGTCGTGCAACCAAGGAATGAGCACAAAATGTGGAATCCACGGAAAACGCTCGTGTTGCACAACTCAAGAGAGACGCTAGCACGATTGCTCAATAGGCGGATACGACACTTGTGCACAACCTATAAGATGCAAAATGTATGAGCCTTCGATCCCAAGTATGCTATGTGTATGATGTTCCTGGTGTTCTTCTCTAGGTGATCCAAGATGATTGGATATGACAATCTTATGTGCAATGCGGTATGATGCTATGGCTATTGCTTACAAGCTCTTTGCTCTCTTTTCCTTTTGCTTAAAAGCTTGTTCTTTTTTTTGATATGGCCACTTATTCAACATGCACAAACCAAGATAGCAATTGTGTATATGCGGGAACAATCTTGTGACACAAGGGATGATATGATGATACCAAGATGATACCAATATGATATGGTATGTATGCAATGGAAGGTACGGATCACTAATGTGCACAAGTAATGTTGCCGACAATACTCAATGGCTAGTCTCGCTAGGCAAGTGACGCAAAATGGGCTAAGGGGTTAACAATGTAATGGCTAGAATGAATGTACAATGATGGGATACCACGATACCAAGATGATATAGAGGTTACCGTTCTTGCTTATGGTTAGGGTGTCAAAATGGTGAAGTGGTCGATGTCGAATCCTTGTCGAAGGTGAGCGGCAGTGTTGTCGATGTCGAACCATTCCTAGTTAGCTGAAACACCCTAGGAAACAGAAAAACTGCAAACTCAAAATCTCAAAGGAAAATGTCAAATGGTGGTAGCGGAATGCGTTGGTAGTTCCGGAGTTAGCAATGCGGAAGTGGTGGTGGTGGTTGATGACGAAGCAGCCGTCCCTAAGTAGCCGAAACACCTTAGGAGACTCAAGTCACCACTCAAGCAACCACAAATGCTAAATGGAGCAAAATGGGTTAAGTTGCGGAAAGCGATGGTGGTATGGCAGATGATATGGTGGATGGCCTATGCAAAGATGCCCAAATACCAAATGTTTGATGGAGTCAAATGGTATTGAAACCTATCTACATGGATGGGGGATGTCAATAGCTACTCAACAAGCTAAAGAACGTCAAAATCGGACTCCGGGAGCAAAAGTTATGGCCGAAACGGTTTTTGTCGGTGAGCTGATTCAGGGAGGTGCGGGTGCCTAGGGGTGGAAGGTGCGGGCACCCGGGGTGGTCAGGGAGGTTGGGCGGAAGGAGTGGCCTGGGGGTCCGGGTGCCCGGGGGTAAGGGGTGTGGGCAATCGGGGTTGTCAGCGGGGTTGGTCGGGGGGTCCGGGTGCCTGGGGTTTGAGGTACGGGCGCCCTGGGGTGACGGATTTGGGCGGAAACTCGTGGAGGAATGAAAGAAATTGGTGGATTTCGTGGAGAGAAAGGTGGAGATGGATGGGGGAATGCTATATCCACTTGAAACCAAGCAAATCCATGGATCAAATCCAACAAAATCTCATCAAACCAACAAATCACAAAAAAATTGGGGCTATTTTTGATGGGGAATTTTCGGAATTAGGTCGAAATCACAACAAAATTAGGCTAGAGAACAAGAAGGAGGGCTCCAACTTCGTGAGAAACCATGGCTCATGATACCAAGATGTTGTAGGGTGGAACCCTATATGGAGATATTTCATGAATTGGAGGGGAAATCCCCAAGAACACGAAGAACACGAAGAACACAAGAGAGGGGAAACACTCAAATTGACTAGATCCAATCACACATATGCTAGATCCAAGAACACACAAGAGGTCACAATGAATCCAAGGACAACAAAGGAAAGATAGAAGGTACTAGTTCATCCCAATCCTATGAGGAGAAAGGTCTTGATGATCCTATGATGGGGATCCTTCCCTAGATGGGGTCTTGATATCCACAAGAGGATCTTCTCCCTTAGGAGGTCATGATCTCCATGGGAGGAAGATGAGCAAATCTCTCTCTTTGTCTATCCAATACTTTGTTATCCTCTCTAATGAGCTAGGTGGGGGGTACTTATAGTCTATTGAGGAAATAAGAGGGGGAGAGGGATACAAGGGCAAAAAACCAAAAAGGCACACATGCCCTCGGAGTGGTCCGGGCACCCGGGGGTCCTAGGCCCGGCCACCCGGGGTAGACGCAGGGGCCTGGGCAGTCGAGGTCGAGCACCCGGGGTTGGTGGCCCGGGCACCCGGGCAGGGCTGGGCTGCTCTAGCAGCTGGGCCGGGCACCCGGGGTGTGGCGGCCCAGGCACCCGGTGGGGCATCTCCAGCGGCAGGAGGGGGAGGCCGGGTACCCGGGGGTAGTGGCCCGGGCACCCGGAGGCATGCTGGGCCGGCCCAGGCAGGAGGCCGGGCACCCGGGGTGCTGCCCAGGCCGTGGCTGGGCGTTTGGCCGTGCAGCCGGTGCTTGGCGGTTGGGCACCCGGGGTCGCCTAGCTTATCCCACTTCCATTCGGGTATCGGCAATGGTTGCAGCAGTCCTGCTGGCTTCTGATGCTCTGCTTTTACTCTCTGACATACGTCACAAACTGCTACATATTCTGCGATATCTTTCTTCATTCCGGTCCACCAGAAAGTATCCTTCAAATCCAAATACATCTTGGTATTTCCCGTGTGAATCAAATATGGTGAATCATGAGCCTCCTGTAGAATCAACTTCCCGATCTCCGGGTCATTAGGCACATAAACACGATCTTCAAACCATAGGGTATCATGCTCATCTTCATGAAAACCCTTAGCTTTGCCTTTGCTCATCCTCTCCTTTATATAAGTAATTTCCTTGTCAGTCTTCTGAGCTTATCTGATCTTTTCCATCCGGGTCGACTGAAGCTCCAATCCTGCTACATAGCCTCTCCGAACTATCTCCAAACATAGCTCATGAAGGTCCTCGGCTAGCTCCTTCGGTATCTCTCCGGTCATAAGTGTGTTGACATGACTCTTACGGCTCAACGCGTCGGCTACTACGTTAGCCTTTCTCGGGTGATAATGCAATCTCATGTCATAATCCTTGATGAGTTCCAACCATCTCCTCTCCCTAAGATTCAACTCCTTCTGCGTGAAAATGTACTTCAAAATCTTGTGATCCATGTACACCTCACAATGATTTCCGATGAGAAAATGTCTCCACATCTTCAAAGCATGCACTATGGCTGCTAACTCCAAATCATGTGTGGCATAATTCAACTCATGAGGTTTCAGCTATCGTGAAGCATACGAAAAAACTCTCCCCTCCTTCATAAGTACTACTCCAAGTCCTCGACGTGAAGCGTCGAAATACACTTTGTAATCCTTACTCTGATCTGGCAGAATCAATACTGGCGAGGTAACCAAACGTTCCTTCAACTCCTAGAAACTAGCCTCATACTCCTCAGTACAATTGAACTTGGTATCCTTCTTCAACAATTATGTCATAGGCTTTGCAATCTTCGAAAAGTTCTCAATAAATCTCCAATAATATCCTGCGAGTCCAAGAAAACTCCGGATCTCTCCAACTATTGTTGGTGCTTCCCAGTTTGTCACAGTGACAACTTTGGTGGGGTCTACTGCTATACCTTCTCAGGATATAACATGTCCGAGGAATCCAACTTCCTTCAAACAAACTCACACTTGCTGAACTTGGCATATAACTGGTGTTCTCTGAGCTTCTCGAGTACCAAACACAAATGCTCCTTATGCTCTTCTTTGTTCTTCGAGTAGACCAAAATATCATCAATGAACACCACGACGAACTTATCCAAAAACTCCATAAACACCTTGTTCATCATGTTCATGAAATAGGCAGGTGCGTTAGTCAGACCAAATGACATAACGGTGTACTCATACAACCCATACCTGGTGGTAAAAGCCGTCTTAGGTATATCCTGCTCTCGAATCTTCAACTAATGGTATCCTGATTGCAAATCGATCTTGGAAAATACCTTAGCTCCTTGCAATCTGTCAAACAGATCATTGATCATCGGCAGTGGGTATTTGTTCTTGATTGTTACTGCATTCAATCCTCGATAATCAACAACCATCCTCAATGATCCGCCCTTCTTCTCCACTAGAAGTACTGGTGATCCCCAAGGTGAAGAAGTTGGGTGAATATATCCTTTATCCAGTAACTCCTTTAACCTGCCTTTTAATTTCCTCCAAATCCTTTGCGGACATTCTGTATGGTCTCTTCGATATTGGCCCTCTGCCTGGTAAAAGCTCAATCAAAAACTCAATGTCTCTATCCGGTGGCATGCCTGGCAACTCCTCTGGAAACATGTCAGGAAAATCCTTCACCACTGGTACTTCCTCCTGCACAACTCTTGTTAACGAGTTTACTTGCGTCCTTCTCGTCTCATGCCGGGATACATACTTGATCCTTCTTCCTTCTGGCGTTGTAAGCAAAATTGTCCTACTGGCGCATTCAATGTTCCCTCCATACTTCGATAACCAATCCATGCCTAATATCACATCCAATCCTTGCGATTCCAATACAATTAGGTCCGAGGGAAACAAGTAGCTACCAATCCTTAATGGTAACTGATCACACCATAGGCTAGCTATATACTCTGCTCCAGGCGAGGTTACTAACATGGGTGACCTAAGGGCTTGTGTTGGCAGTTTGTACTTATCCACAAATCCCCTTGATATATATGAATGCAATGCACCAGTATCAAAAAGAACGAGTGCAGTAAATGACTTAACCCAAAACTTACCTATTACTGCATCTGGCTGAGCTTCAACCTCCTCCACGTTAACGTGGTTCACCTGTCCCCTATTGAAAGGGTTCGGCTTCTTCCCAGAGCTTCCATTGCCATTTCCATTCTGGCCTTCGGGACATTCATTGGCGTAATGTTTGGTCTTCTGACATTTAAAACAAGTGACTTGGCTCAAATCTTTCTTAGCTAGGGTTGATGGGTTAGTACGGCTCTGGCCGTTGCTTCCTCCATTCCCATTACCATTTTTGGGACCATTGCGATTATGCAAACTACCTCCTCCATGGGTATGCTGAAATTGTCCTCCTGACTTCGGGGTAAAACGTGGCTTCTGCTGAGCTCCAGAATTGTACTTCCCTTGTCCATACTTCCTCTTGCGGTTCTCAATCTGCTGCTGCTTCCCTTCAATCGTAAGAGCACGATCTACCAACTCCTGGTAGTTATTGAAACTTGCTACCATCAACTGCATGCTCAGCTCATCATTCAGTCCTTCCAGAAACTTCTCTTGCTTAGCTGCATCCGTAGCAACGTCATCTGGGGCATAACGCGCTAACTCACTAAAGTCATCCACATATTGGCCAACTGTCCTTCCTCCTTGGCGTAAGTTGCGAAACTCACACTTCTTCATGGCCATTGCTCCTGTAGAAACATGGGCAGTAGGGAAAGCCTGCTGAACCTGGTCCCATGTGACAGTGTCTACTGGATAGGTGGCTGTGAAATTCTCTCACCATGATGCTGCGGGTCCATCAAGCTGATGTGCGGCAAATCGCACCTTCTCCGCATCTGTGCATCCTGTAGTGGTCAACTCCCTAGCTGTCTCGCGAAGCCAATCATCTGGAACAATCGGCTCGGTGCTATTAGAGAACATCGGTGGATTCAGCCTAAGAAAACGGGTTAAGTGGTCAACAGGTGTTGGTGGTGGTGGTGGGTTGTTGTTGTTGTTCCCTTGATTCTGATTCTGAACTAACAACTGCATCAGGGCATTCTGCTGTTGGATCAACTGAGTGAGCTCCGGTGGGAAAGCAAATCCGTTGTCACGTCTCGGAGGCATCTGAGGTTTTAGAAAAGATGAGAATATAGAATAGAATGAGGTCTAGAGGGAAAAACACTACCCATATGCACATGAGGCAAATTTCGAACAAAACACTCCAATCAATTCAAACAAGGGCATACAACGGTCTATCTATCGTTACATAAAGTGCTCGGACTATACTAGATACATGGGGGAAATACTACTACTGTTATGGTGGTCGACTAGAAAAACTGCTCCGATGAAGACTCCATGATATCTGCTCCAGCTTCATCAACATAGTCATCATCACTATCATCTGGGTCCGAGTCGGTGTCATCCATGATTATGTAATTCTCTGGACATGTGAAATCTTCATCTTCTTCTTCCGTCGCGGGGAATCCCATAAATACTTTCAGCTTCTTCTTTAGATCATCGCTCTTCTCCACTAGTGTTGCTATTTCCTCCTCATATCCATCGCGTGTAGACTTGAGTTCTTCCTCCAGTTCTGTGATCTTGGTCATGGCCTTCTTCAGATCTATCATGCCTGTGCACATCTGGTTCTCCTGGCATCGAATGTGCTGGTTTAACTCCTGGATGAAAGCTGCAGTTGATCTATCCTTCCTGGTGCTGATCATCTCCCATTGTTCATCTCTGCGCCCACAAATCTGGTAGATAGTATCCTTAAGCTCCTTGTGGTAAACTTCTCCAATACGTCCCATGGTGATGTGGGCTGCCATGCTCTTTCCTAGACTCCATGTTGGTGCATCAAAGGAAAACTCTATGGGTTCTGTGACGGGCATGAACGTTCTTCCTGGAACTTGAACTTGAATCATCCAGCGCTCCTCTTCAGGTAAAGTGGCGTTGTAGGTCCCGGTGAAGCTTGGTACTCCGGTGTTCAGGTATCTAGTGACTTCCTTCAGGTGTCGTCCAAAGGGTGTATCTTCATCCGGTTGCATGAACTTGCTTCTTGCATCCGCCATCCTAAAAGAGAGTAGCAAAGATGAGGAGTCAGAATGAGAAGAGAGAGTAGTGATCTAGGGCTTTGGCTTAGTGGTCGTGTCCTACAGTCAGCGTGTGCTCTGATACCATCTTGTAGCGACCAGACCTCAAACAGTCCGATCTCTGTGCATCAGTGTCATCCCTGGATCAGTAATGCTGACACGCACAGTACTTGAAGGATTTATAACAGAGTGGCAATCACACACTTATTACATCGAATGTCTCAAAAGAGAGCTTATTACAATAAATATGGCTTAAAGCCATCTAATAACGATAACAGCGGAAGTCTTGGAAGATAAGTGAGTCCATCAACTCGAACGACATCACTGAGTATAGGACCACAATTCTAAGGCATCTTACTCGTCGTCTGAAAAGTCTGCAACATTAACGTTGCAGCCCGAAAACGGGTCAACATATGGAATATGCTGGCAAAGTAACACATATAGAGTAATGAAATGACATGGCTATACTACATGCATATATGGCTGGTGGAAAGCTCTATGGTTACAATTTTGCATAAAGCCAATTTTTCCCTACTGCAAAGGAATAAAATTTATTTAACTATCATGGTAGTTGTTAAACATTGAGAATGGTTGACAGCATTCTCAATCCCAATTAAGCATCATCATTAAACAAACCCAACAATATTAATTAGAGTAACATGATGAGATTCACATGATAATCCAAATACTAGATACTCAAAACGTCCATAACCGGGGACACGGCTAATCATGATTAGTTTGTACACTCTGCAGAGGTTGCGCACTTTTCCCCACAAGACTCGATCTCCTCCGTTTGTTTTCTCGCACTTCATGGTGTTTGAGAAACGGATGACCGAGACATAGTCTTTCAGAAGCGCTAGCACCTTACGATTGGGTAGACCGTACCACCTACATCCCCTACATCTGCTAGTCTACCACTGTAAGAGTTCGCACGACTTAGCTATGCTAGAGCCCATAATAGCATGTGGCTGCACACGGAAGTTTCTAGAATGAATGATCTTATGATCCCTTTGAGCCTGGGTGGCGGTCCAAAAACAAACAGGCAATCCTGGAATACCCAAGTGCCTCAATCCACCCAGATGTGTATTAAAGTTGCCACCTTAAATAAACCATTAATTAACAATCTCACATCTGTCATGGATACACTCACCCAATCCACGTGTACTAGCATAGCATGGCTTAATAAGCAAACGTAGAAGTAACTCCCAAGGGTTTGATAATAAAATAGGTAATAGGTACTACCTCATCTACTTCCCAAAACCCACAATTTAATCAGATCCTAATCATGCAAATTGTTTGAGGGTTGATCTAATGCAATAAAACTGGGTAGTAAAGAGATATGATCAAAGTGTTACTTTCCTTGCTGATGATCCGTGAAACCTAGGGATTCGAAGTAGCACGCGACGCAATCAGGGTACTCTATCACAAGCAAACAAACAAACAAGCATACAGTAAGTACTCATCTAATACACAGGTAAAACTCGATAAGAGATCTAACCAGAAAGTTCAACTTAAGAACTCCGGTTGGCAAAAAGAATCAAATCGAACGAAACAACGAAAGCCAAACGGCGAAAGAAACAAGCTTCGTTTACTAATCTGGACCTAAGTCAATTTTTATAGAAGTAAAAACTTGTTTGAGTAGATTAAACAGAAAGAGGATTTCGAGACGAAACTCTAGGCGCTTGAATCGCCTGATTCCGATAAACGAGCGAAAAGTTAAACTAAAACGAAAATCGGATCAGAAAAATCGCGGAATAAATCCGAGAAAAAGAAAAATGACGAACAGATTAACGAACGAACGTTCGTTATCTGGATCTAAACGATGAACGCGTTCGTTAAAACGAACGAACGAGCGAACGCTCGCTAATTAACCTAAACTAAAAAAACCCGATCTAATAAAAAAAACAGATCTAAAAAAACCAACGAAAAACCGACGGAAAAACCGAACGTTTTTTCTCAAAAAAAAAACGGCGGCGGCGGGGTCAACCTCAGGGGCGGGGTCCGGCAGCGGCACGGGGCGGCGGCGGCGGATTAGGGTTAGGGTTTGAGCGCGGGTGGCAGCGGCTGGGCTGGGACGGCGGCTGGGCTATTTAAAGAGCCCCAGCCAGGCGGAGTCGCTACGGCCAAAGGTCGGTTCGTACTTTTTTTAAAATAATTTCGCGTAGAAAAACTAACGAAAGAAATACTAAACGGACTCCAAAAATCCCGAAATAAAATTTCCCCGACTTCTAAAATTAAGACGGATAAGATGAACATTTATTTGGGGCCTAAATGCAATTTTGAAAAATGCACATTTTTCCTAAATTCAAATAAAATAGCAATAAAATCCAAAATAAAATCTTATTTGATTCTTTTATTAAATCCTCAATATTTCTATATTTGGGAAATTCATTTTATTCCCTCTCTCATATTTTGTGACTGAAATAATTGAAGATAAAATAAATAAAATCAAATTATCCTATTTCAAAAATTTGAGAAAACTCAAATATGAAATTTAAGAAATCCCCAACTCTCTTCGTGGGTCCTTGAGTTGCATAGAATTTCTAGGATCGAGACAAAATGCAATAAAAATATGATATGCAATGATGATCTATGTATAACATTCCAAATTGAAAATTTGGGATGTTACAGGAAGCCAGGATGACTGAAGAACGGGCCGCTTTAGACGCCCAGTCACAGCAGATCCAGGCGGAGAATTACAAGCTTATGTTGGATCAGAACGCGTCAAACGAAGTACTAAGGAGGAGGCACCGATCTCATCTGCCGCCGGTTTACGAAGGAATGAATCTCTTTAATATGCCGGGGGCCAGGCCAAGTGATCCGGCAGAAGTGAACCGGACCGAGGCACCTAGGACCGGAGCTTCGGGTCATCCACGGGTGATGGACCTGCCTCGACGGATGGATAACCCGCTGCAATACGTACAAAGGCCGCCAGGTCACTTCTCTAGCCCTTTGGATAACAGGATTGTTGCGGCGTCTCGTTTGGCAGCTATTCCGATGGAGGGCGAATCACTAGTGGCGGTTGAAACGCGACGGGCCAGAGATCTTCTTCAAACCGCCATGGTGCAACAACAAGCTTATTCATATAGTCGGGACAGGATACATTCAACCCCCCGTCCGACTAAGAGTTACAGCAGGCACATTGACGAACCGGTTGTGTCAAGCAATGCGCGGCACCGTGACGCCCCTTGAGGGCCTAATCTGACGTGCGGTGGTATGAATGCTCAGGAAGTCGTAAACAATGGCAGAGCACGATGAGAGGCAGAGTTAGCGGCGCAGTTGGCAGCACAGTACCTGAATCATCAACCCGCTCCAGTTCAACCAGCGGCATCAGTTGAACATGGATTGGCTTTTAGCTCTTGGGGAGTGCCATGCCTCACCCCGGATCTGCATAATGTGCGGCTAACCAAGGATATCAAGGGTCCGCGTAAGGTGCCTAATTATACCACCGATCAACCCCCTGAGGCGTGGGTTGAAAGTCGTGAGATGGCAATGGAGATGCTGGATGTGGATGAAGCGGCATGTGCAAAATACTTCACCATGATGTTAGACGGAACGGCTCGCACTTGGCTAAAGAGTCTGCCGGGTTGAAGGCCCGGTTTATAGCGAATTTCAAGGATACGTGCAAACAACCCATGTCCATTATGGATCTGGCTGCTTGTGTCCAAGGAGAGAACGAATCAACAACTCATTGGGTGCACCGGGTTTCGGAAATCCTACATTCATCGGACCGCATCAATGCTGATTCGGTGATTATAACGTTGGAGGGCAATTGCCGGTTTAAGTCACTGAAGATGAAATTGGGACGGCTCAAGCATCATGGCAATGATATGGGAACGCTCATGGCAGCTCTGGTTAAGTATGCCGATTCTGATAATACCAAGGATCCCGTGGCTGACAAAGAGAAGCTGGAGAAGGGAAAGAAGAATGCGGGTGCAAAAGGACAGCATAACCAGACTGGCCATGGGAATAACGGTAAGCGCAAGGCAGACAACAATTCTGATTTTGTGGCTAACACCAATGTTTAGGGCAATAATCAGTGTCGTAAGGGTAAACCGCCCCCGGGGGGCGGAGGATTAGGGATGAATCTGGAGCGTCTGTTGAACCAGCCTTGCCCAAAGCACGGGACGCAAGAAAAACCGGCTACGCATTTATGGAAAGATTGCTTCATTATGATGGAGTTCAAAAATTCAGACCTCTTCCGGTATGATCATGGACCATCCGGCGGATCAGGACCTGGGTTTCACGGACCGGGTTATGGTGGAGGTAATTCCGGTTCAGGTTTTCAGGCTAACCAAGGTGGACAGGGCAAACAAGGCAATCTGAGCAACCAAGGTGGTTATAATCAACAGGGGAATCAGCAACAGCAGCATTCAGGTTATCAGAGCAACCCGAAGCAGTTAAATGGCGGACAGTATCATGTCTTCACTACTAGTCTGTGCAAGCATGATCAGAAGCTCCATAAATGGGCAGTAAACTCTGTTGAACCGGCGGTGCCCCGTTATCTGCGCTGGTCTGAACAGCCTATTGTGTGGAGTCGGGAGGATCATCTGCCCCGGGTTGATAATCCTAGTCATCTAGCATTGGTGGTTGCACCGCAAGTTGGGGGTTATAAGTTCACCAAAGTGCTCATGGATGGAGGGAGCAGTATCAATATCTTGTATTATGAAACATTCCGCCGTATGGGGTTAACAGATAAGAATCTTAAACCGTCAAACACTGTTTTTCACGGTGTGGTACCTGGTAAATCGTCTTACCCGGTCGGTAAGATAGCTCTGGAGGTGGTTTTTGGAGATGATCATGATTCAAGGTACGAGACACTGACCTCTGAAGTAGTAAAAATCAGAAGTCCGTACCATGCCCTGTTTGGAGAGACAGTTTATGCTAAATTCATGGCAAGGCCGTGTTATGTTTATCTGCAGCTCAAGATGCCGGGTCATAAGGGGACCATCACAGTTCATGGTAGCCGCAAGATTTCTCTGGAATGCGAGGAAGGTGATGCGGCTTATGCTGAGTCGGTTTGTGCGATGGAGGAGTTGAAGTTTTATAAGGACAATGTAGATCTGGTAGATATGACTTCTCTCAAGAAGCCCACTACAGAGCATGATCCGGCTTTGAAGTTTAAATCGGCTGATGAGACTAAGTTGGTTGATTTTGTTCCTGGCGATTCATCCAAGCAGTTCAGCATCAGCATTAACTTGGATCCGAAATAGGAATGCGCGCTCATCGAGTTCATCCGTGAGAACTGGGACATCTTTGCATGGAAACCTTCTGACATGCCAGGTGTACCGAGGGAACTCGCTGAGCACACTCTTAATGTTGATCCGAATTTCAAACCGGTCAAACAATTTCTTCACCGCTTTAATGAAGAGAGACACAAGGCCATTGGTGAAGAGGTAGCCCGGCTATTGGTGGCAGGGTTTATTGTGGAGGTGTTTCACCCTGAGTGGTTGGCTAATCCAGTGCTAGTACTTAAGAAAAACGGCACTTGGCGTATGTGTGTGGATTACATAGATTTGAACAAAGATTGCCTAGCTGATCCCTTTGCCCTCCCTCGTATTGATCAAATCATTGATGCTACGGCGGGTTGCGAGCGTTTGAGTTTCCTGGATGCTTATTCGGGTTACCATCAGATCAAAATGGCAGTTAAGGACCAGGAGAAGACAACTTTTATAACTCCTTTTGGAGCCTTCTATTATGTATCTATGCCTTTTGGGCTCAAGAGTGCTCGGGCGACTTATCAGCGGTGTGTGCAGAGTTGCCTCCATAATCAGATTGGGCAAAATGTGCATGCTTATGTGGATCATATCATGGTGAAATCTAGGAAAGCAGAGACACTCATAACTGATTTGCAGGAAACTTTTGATAATCTGAGGGTCTATAAAATTATGCTTAATCCGGCTAAGTGTGTTTTTGGTGTATCGACTGGCAAGCTCTTGGGTTTTCTGGTGTCCAATAGGGGCATTGAGCCTAATCCGGAAAAGATCAAGGCTATCACGTCCCTAGCTAAACCGGCGTGTATCAATGACATTGAAAGCCTGGCAGGTCGGATTGCAGCACTGAGCCGGTTTATCAGCTGGTTGGGAGAGAAGGCGATCCCGCTTTATCAGATGATGAAGAAAACAAACAACTTTGTTTGGAGTGATGCTACTGATGCGGCGTTTGAGGATTTGAAGAAGCAGTTGGCCGAGCCGCCCATCCTTGCTTTCCCCATTGATAAGGAACCATTGCTGTTATATGTGGTTGCTAATGCATGAGCTGTCAGCGTGGCTATTATGGTGGAGCGCAAGGAGGCTGGTAAGGAATATCCGGTTCAACGGCCGGTTTACTATATTAGTGAGGTGCTTATCGAGTCCAAACTGAGATACCCCCGTTGGCAGAAGCTGGTGTATGGAGTGTTTATGGTGAGCCGGAAGCTCAAGCAATACTTTCAAGGCCATCCCATCACTGTGGTCAGTTTTGATCCATTGGGAGACATCATTCAAAACAAGGAGGCAACTGGCCGGGTTGCTATGTGGGCTATTGAGATTGGGCCTCACTGGTTGAAATACATGCCTCGCACTGCTATCACAAGCACTTGTAGACTTCATCAACGACTGGATGGAGTTACAAGCACCCGAGGATAAACGGATAACACATACTGGACTATTCACTTTGATGGATCCAGACAATTGGAGGGCTCGAGGGCTGGAGTTGTTCTTACTTCTCCTCGAGGTGACAAATTATGTTATGTTCTCCGCTTAATGTTTCCCTATACTAACAATGCAGCTGAGTATGGGGCTTTACTCCACGGACTGCGGATGGCGAAGGAGATGAACTTAATCCGGGTACGTTGCTTTGGTGACTCCGATTTAGTGGCTCAGCAAGTGTCTGGTACGTGGGATTCCAAGGATCCACTCATGGCGGCTTATCGCCAGGAGGTGGACGTCATTGCTGGTTACTTCAAGGGTTATCAGGTCGAGCACATTGATTAGCGTAAAAATGAAGCGGTAGACGCTTTAAGCCGGCTCGGGTCCCAGCCTAAACCGGTGCCGCCTAATGTTTTCCTGGATGTTCTGCATAATCCGTCGGTCGAGGTACCGACGGAGGAGGATCAGGGGATTCCTGATCCGGAGGCTCAACTGGTGGCGTTTCTTCATGCTAACCCTGATTGGATGTTGCTGTACCTGGCGTACATGAACCGGGGCGAGTTACCAGAGGACGAAGTTTTAGCCAAACAGATAATCCGGCGTTCTAAGTCCATGGCTATTGTCAATGGTGAGTTACATCACTGTAGTGTTTCAGGGGCGTTTCAGCGTTGTGTTTCTTCTGAAGAAGGCTGTGAGAACTTGCGTGAGATCCACGAAGGAGATTGTGGTCATCATGCCGGTTCAAAATCCTTGGTGGCTAAGGCTTTCCGGCACGGTTTTTACTGGTTAACAGCTCATGCTGATGCGGAAGATCTGGTCCGAAGGTGTGACGGTTGTCAGAAATTTGCACGTCAAGCTCATGTTCCGGCTCAGGAGTTGAGGATGATTCCAATTACCTGGCCGTTTGCAACTTGGGGGCTGGATATGGTTGGGCCTTTTAAGATATCCAAGGATAAGAAGACCCACCTCCTGGTGGCGGTTGATAAATTCACCAAATGGGTGGAGGCAGAGCCAGTGAGCAAGTGTGATGCGGCCACGGCGGTTCAGTTCATGAAAAAGGTGATCTTCCGGTTTTGTTTTCCACACAGCATTATAACAGATAATGGCACGAATCTTTCCAAGGGAGCTATGGAAGAGTTCTGTCAACGTGAGCACATCTGGCTTGATGTGTTGTAGGTAGCCCACCCCCAATCTGATGGTCAAGCGGAGAGAGCTAATCAGGAAATCTTAAAGGGTATCAAGCCCCGGCTTATGGTCCCTTTGAAGCGGACGCCGGGTTGCTGGGTGGAGGAATTGCCTTCCGTTCTATGGAGTATTAACACCACCCCCAATAGGTCTACGGGTTACACACCCCTCTTCATGGTCTATGGAGCAGAAGTAGTTTTCCCAAGTGATATGCGTCAGGATTCGCCCCGAGTGGCAGCATACGTTGAAGCGGATAATGAGAGAGCACGCCAGGATGCCTTGGACCTATTAGATGAACAACGGGATATTGCGGCAGCTCGCTCGGCGATTTATCAACAAGACCTGCAGCGTTATCACAGCCACCGGGTTAAAACCAAGACTTTCCAAGAAGGCGACTTGGTACTCCGGCTTATCCAAGATCAGACTGACATGCATACTTTGTCTCCACCTTGGGAAGGACCCTCTGTGGTCAGCAAGAATTTGGACAATGGGTCATACTACCTCATCGATGTTCGAGAGCACAAAGGCTCACACAAGCAGAGGAGGAGACTCGCCAGCCGTGGAATATAGCTCATCTTCGGCATTACTACACCTGAGCCATAGGCTCCTACTATGTATATATCTTTGACAATGTACATATTATGATCAATAAATAAACTGGCATCCTTGCTAAAGCGGGGCCTCTGCCGTTTTCGTCTTATATGTCTCCTTGGTTACTTGGGGGCTCATGCTTACAAAGCAGAGTTTTCCAGTAAACCGGCTTATAAAACCACAACATAGCTTGGCAGCTTCACACCCAAGGGACCAAAGAGAGATTGTTGCCACGCACAGCTCAAACATAGGTACCCATTGAGCACTGCTCACAATGTTACTTGGGGTCTCTTTGTGCACAACAACAAAGAGTTTGAAAGGACCCTTGTAATAGGCTATCAAGCCAGGCTTGGAAGCCAGGTGTATTCACCTAAAACCCCGGGTTAACCTGCCTTCATCAAGTAAGCCACTCTGTCCAGGTAATCCTGGTATGTCCCGCCGAATGTTTGACAAGTCAATCTTATACAGACCCTGAATTTGTCAAAGTTAAAACGACGATTGGTTAATTGGAGGCCCATCTTAAAAGGCTTTGTCAAATGGTTTAACTCCGCGGCCTGGCAGCCCATGAAAAGCCTCGAATTTGGGCCTGGCAGCCCTTGAAAAGCCTCGACTACAAATTTTTATTTGATTTTGTTTTTTGCAAGTTTTTCTTTCTTTGATAAGGTTTTAAGATAAACCGGCGTCCATTGACCCGGCCTGACTATAAGTCATTCCACCAGCCTGGTGTTTCTCAACCCGGCGCAGCTTTCAACTATCAGTTGTTAGCACAAAATCAATTATAAACTGGTGCTCTTAGCTCGGTCTGGCATTGACTATAAGTCGCCAGGATGATCATCCAGTGTTTATCATAACCCGCGCGTGGTTTATTATATACCAGCACAACATGGTGATAGTTATCAATACTCAGGATTTGGGTTATCACACTTACTGCAAGAATGATTGGTAAACCAATGATGTGATTTAAATCAAAGGTATGAGGTATTTTCATATTTCATCATCTTTACAGCCTTGGTTATAAACTATGACTTCATATTGGGCATCGTAACTCGTCCGAGGGTAAACCGCCAGGATACGTTTTCAATTTATGACATGTAGAAAACAGGATTGCATAACACTGATAAAAATCATAAGCACACATGGCATCTTATGACAAAGTGGCAGTCTCAAGAAAGTGATTATACGGCATAGAAGACCAAATGTTTCAAGCTATGCACGATGGCATAGCAGACCAAGTGTTTTAAACTAGCCTATTACAAGGCGCTTGGACCGCTCAACAAGATAATTGTTTTTCTACGAAGGACGGTACACAAATGGTAAACCGGCTTCCGGATTATGATTCCTCTTCAGCTTGATGAGAAGTTTGTGGATCACCTTGCGCCGGTTCAACCTCCTCCTCCCCACCCAGTGGCTGGAAGTTAATGGTTGTCTAGTCAATCCCGGTTAAAGCTTGGAAGACATCTTCGTCACTTATAAGATTGGATGGTTCAACGTCAGGGGCATAAGTGTGCTTACGGATTGGCGGGATAAGATTCTGTACTTCTTTCACAGATGCATCAACCCATTTGTTGTCCGCAGCATAGTTGGACCAGTGGACAGACAAGTCAACTTCTTCGGCCAAATCTGCTTGCAAGCGGGCGCATCTCCTTTGTCAAGGCCTTGAGGGCTTCATTATCAAATTCTGACCCGTCTTCTTGTTGGCAAAATTGTCAAGCGGGCGCATCTTCTTGTTGTCAAGGCCTTGAGGGCTTCATTATCAAGGCTCGGGATGGTCCAGACATCCGGCAGGGCTCGGACGTCCGTAGATTCGGCTCTGTCGTGGATGCGTTATACAGCTCCAGGAGCAACACTATCGATTATCCAACCAAACTCGGCAGGACTAGGGGTGTTATCTCTCCGGAGAGCCCCGAACCTAGGTATGTCCGGTGTCCCGCGCCCGCGCATGCCAACCTCGCCTTTGGAGCCCACCAGCGCCCTCTAGCCTCCTCCTCTCTTTAGCCATCCCTTGGCATCTGCCGTGCGCCCACTGATGACCTACAAGTGTAGGGGATCTATTGTAGTCCTTTTGATAAGTAAGAGTGTCGAACCCAACGAGGAGCAGAAGGAAATGATAAGCGGTTTTCAGTAAGGTTTTCTCTGCAAGCACTGAAATAGTAGGTGATAAATAGTAACGAGCAAAAGTAAATAAAGTAAATAAGGTGCAGCAAGGTGGCCCAATCCTTTACGTAGCAAAGGAAAAGCCTGGACAAATTCTAATAATAATGAAGGAGCTCCCAAGGACACATTGGGGATTATCGTCAAGCTAGTTTCATCACGTTCGTAAGATTCGCGTTCGGTACTTTGATAATTTGATATGTGGGTAGACCGACACTTGGGTACTGCCCTAACTTGGACAAGCATCCCACTTATGATTAACCCCTATTGCAAGCGTCCGCAACTACAAAAGGGAGTATTAAGGTAAACCTAACCACAACATTAAACATATGGGCCCATATGAACCCCTAACGAAGCAACTCATAAACTAGGGTTTAAGCTTCTGTCACTCTAGCAACCCATCATCTACTTATTACTTCCCTATGACTTCCTCTAGGCCCAAATAATGGTGAAGTGTCATGTAGTCAACATTCACATAACACCACTAGAGGAGAGACAACATACATCTCATCAAAATATCAAACGAATACCAAATTCACATGACTACTAATAGCAAGACTTCACCCATGTCCTCAGGAACTAAAGTAACTACTCACAAAGCATAAGCATGTTCATAATCAGAGGTGTAATAATATGCATTAAGGATCTGAACATATAATCTTCCACCAAGTAAACCAATAAGTATCAACTAAAAGGAGTAATCAACACTACTAGCAACCCACATGTACCAATTTGTGGTTTTGTATACAAGATTGGATACAAGAGATGAACTAGGGTTTGAGAGGAGATGGTGCTGGTGAAGAAGTTGATGGAGATTGACCCCCTCCCGATGAGAGGATCGTTGGTGATGACGTTGGTGATGATTTCCCCCTCTCGGAGGGAAGTGTCCCCGGCAGAGCAGCTCCGACAGAGCCCTAGATTGATTCCGCCAAGGTTCCGCCTCGTGGCGGCGGAGTTTCGTCCCGTAAGCTTGCCCACGAATTTTTCCAGGACAAATCCCTTCATATAGTAGAAGATGGTCGCTGGAAGCCCACCAGGGGGCCTAGGAGATAGGGGGGCATGCCCTATAGGGGGGGCCCTATCTCCTGGACAGGGTGTGGGCCCCCTAGCCTATTTCTTTCGCTCATAAATTCTTAATAAATCCAAAAGTGGTTTTGTGGAGTTTCAGGATTTTTGGAGTTGTGCAGAATAGGTTTCCAATGTTTGCTCCTTTTCCAGCCAGAATTCCAGCTGCCGGCATTCCCCCTCTTCATGGTAAACCTTGTAAAATAAGATAGAATAGCCATAAGTACTGAGATATAATGTGTAATAACATCCCATAATGCAATAAATATTGATATAAAAGCATGATGCAAAATGGACGTATCAACTCCCCCAAGCTTAGACCTCGCTTGTCCTCAAGCGGAAACCGAAATCAAAAAATATGTCCACATGTTTAGAGATAGAGGTGTCGATAAAAATAAGATACGGACATGAGGGCATCATGATCATTCTAATAATAGCAACATATATAGATTTTGTCATATGATTTCCTATGTTCAAGTAATAAGCAATTCACAATGTCAAGTATGGTTCATAAACATCATTGGGAACTAACAACTATAATCTCAGTCCTTGAAGCAATTGCTATTTATCGTAACATCAGAAAGAGTCAATAATAGAGCTTTTCAGCAAGCTCACATACTCAACTATCTCGTAGTCTCCTATAATTATTAACATTCACTCAATACTTGTGGTTATAGAGTTTCAGCCGGACACTCAGAAAGATAGGGGCTTATTGTGTTGCCTCCCAATGTATTCACCTTTAGGTGATGTCAACAATAATAACTTATGCCAACTTACATCCAATTTGATATATGTATCATGACCTTTCAAACACGAAGAGCTTGCCAAAGGATAAAATGAAAAAGTGAATCATAAAGTAAAAGATAGGCTCTTCGCAGAGGGAAGCAGAGGTTCTCATGCGCTTTTAGGGTTGGATACACAAAATCTTAATGCAATAGAACGTCACTTTGTATTGCCCCTTGTATGTGGACCTTTATTATGCACTCCATCGCTTTTATTACTTCCACAACAAGTTCGTACAAAGCTTATTTTCTCTGCACTAATAAGTCATGCATATTTAGAGAGCAATTTTTATTGCTTGCACCGATGACAACTTACTTGAAGGATCTTACTCAATCCGTAGGTAGGTATGGTGGACTCTCATGGCAAAACTGGGTTTAAGGATATTTGGAAGCACAAGTAGTATCTCTACTTGGTGCAGGGAGTTTTGGCTAGCATGAGTGGGGAAAGGCAAGCTCAACATGTTCAAAAGGTCACTGACAATATACTTTAACTGAGATGTCGGAAAACATAAACCATTACGTTGTCTTCCTTGTCCAACATCAACTCTTTTAGCATGTCATACTTAATGAGTGCTTCACAATCATAAAAGATGTCCAAGATAATATATCTATATGTGAATCCCTCTTTCCTTATCACTTCCTATTAATTGCAATGATGAACAAGGCCACGTTCATCAACTCTCAACAATTTTTATGCCTCATACTTTGTTTGTGTGAAGTTATCACTATCCATAAGATCAATATGAACTCTTTTGTTCTTTCTACTTTCTCAAGATCATAGCAACATAGCAAAGCCCTTGACTCAACACTAATCGTTATTATAGATAGCACACGGACTCGCTTACAAAAAGAGATCACAACAAAAACTCAAAACTACTTGATATCAAAACTTCGAACTAATAGATCAAGATACTACTAAAAGGATCAAACTAAATAAAGAGGTAAAGATAGGAGTGTGATGGTGATACGATACCGGGGCATCTCCCCCAAGCTTGGCAGTTGCAAAGGGGAGTGCCCATACCCATGTGATTATTTCTCCTTCTTCACGGTTGGTGTTGTAATCTTCTTGGCGATGATGCCCTTCAGGATACGGTTCTCCTCCTCGAGCTTATTGATTTGTCGTTTGAGGTCCAAAATTTCTTTACGGAGCTTGCCCGTAACGGCCAAGGCTCCTTTTACCCAAGGATGCTGCATAGCTTCTGGAGAACACATGAAACTCTTTTTCATTTTTTCATAAGAAAGAAATCTGGAGTTGGAAGGGATAACCGAAGCAGGGACAGCCAGGCTAGGTAGTTCCCCCATAGTGAAATCTGCTTGGAGACGAGAGGTAACTTCTTGATCTTCCTCCATGGCATCTATCCTTTTCAAATGAGGCTCCATCTCATCCTCCGTTGATGGTCCAAAGTGATAGGCATCGCCATTTGCTCCTGGACCTGGCATTGGGTGAGACACTCGACTCTCCCCGAATGATTCCTGAGAAGACATCTTGCTTAATTCTGCAACAGGAACAACTCGAAACGAAAACAGAGAATAATTGCGTGATACGGTGGCCAAAACCTTCGGGAGTATATATAATGAATTTTTACCGACCAAAATACGTAACATACAAGAAAATGGAGACCGGGAGGCACACGAGGTGCCCACGAGACAGGGGGGCGCGCCCTCCTCTCTCGTGGGAGCCTCGTGTCCCTTTCGGACTACTTCTTTCTTCCTAACATTCTTAAATAATCCAAACCTGATGAAAATTGCCATTAGAGTTGTTTTCGAGTCGGTATACTTACCGTACCACGTACCTATGCCTTTTCGGAGTCTGGAACGTTCTGGAAAGTGTCTCTTATGTACTTCTCTGGGGTTATGGTTTCAATAATATTAGTTTCAACATTGATAGGGTTACCTGAAATATAATGCTTGATTCTTTGACCATTAACCACCCTCGGATTTGTGCCTTCAAAGTTTTTCATTTTTATAGCACTGGAACGATAGACCTCCTCAATAATGTAGGGACCTTCCCATTTTGAGAGAAGTTTTCCTGCAAAAAATCTTAAATGAGAGTTGAATAATAACACATAATCTCCTACGTTAAACTCACGCTTTTGTATCCTTTTATCATGCCAGCATTTGACTTTTTCTTTAAAGAGCTTGGCATTCTCATAAGCTTGGGCTCTCCATTCATAAAGTGAGCTAATATCAAACAACCTCTTCTCACCGGCAAGTTTGAAGTCATAATTGAGCTCTTTAATAGCCCAATATGCTTTATGTTCAAGTTCAAGAGGTAAATGACATGCTTTTCCATAAACCATCTTATATGGAGACATACCCATAGGATTTTTGTATGCAGTTCTATAGGCCCATAATGCATCATCACGTTTTTTGGACCAATTATTTCTAGATCTATTCACAGTCTTTTGCAAAATTAATTTGAGCTCTCTATTGCTCAACTCTACTTGACCACTAGACTGCGGGTGATAACGAGATGCAATTCTATGATTGACATCGTACTTAGCAAGCATCTTACGGAAAGCACCATGAATAAAGTGTGAACCACCATCGGTCATAAGATATCTAGGGACTCCAAACCTCGGAAAAATAACTTCTTTAAGCATTTTAATAGAAGTGTTATGATCAACACTACTAGTTGGAATAGCTTCTACCCACTTAGTAATGTAATCAACAGCAAGTAAAATATGTGTATAACCATTGGAAGCAGGAAAAGGTCCCATAACATCAAAGCCCCAAACATCAAACGGTTCAATAACAAGAGAATAATTCATAGGCATTTCTTGACGTCTACTGATGTTACCTATTCTTTGGCATTCATCACAAGATACGACAAACTTACGAGCATCTTTGAAAAGAGTAGGACAATAAAAACCAGATTGTAGTACCTTGTGTGTAGTTCTATCTCCAGCGTGGTGTCCTCCATAGGATTCAGAGTGACACTTGCGTAGGATTTGTTCCTGTTCATGCTCAGGCACACAACGTCTAATAATACCATCTACTCCTTCTTTATAAAGGTGTGGATCATTCCAGAAGTAATGTCTTAAATCATAGAAGAACTTTTTCTTTTGCTGGTATGTGAAGCTAGGCGGTATATATTTAGCAACAGTGTAATTAGCATAGTCAGCATACCAAGGAGTAGTACGAGAAGCATTGACAACCGCTAATTGTTCATCAGGAAAACTATCATTAATAGGTAGTGGGTCATCAAGAACATTCTCTAGCCTAGATAAGTTGTCTGCAACGGGGTTCTCAGCTCCCTTTCTATCAATAATATGCAAGTCAAATTCTTGGAGCAAGAGAACCCATCTGACGAGTCTAGGCTTAGCATATTTCTTTTCCATAAGATATTTAATAGCAGCATGATAAGTGTGAATAGTAACTTTGGAATCAACAATATAAGGTCTGAACTTATCACATGCAAACACAACTGCTAAGAATTCTTTTTCAGTGGTAGCATAATTTCTCTGGGCAGTATCAAGAGTCTTACTAGCATAATGGATAACATTCAATTTCTTATCGACTCTTTGCCCTAAAACAGCACCTACAGCATAATCACTAGCATCACACATAATTTCAAAAGGTAAATTCCAATCAGGTGGCTGAACAATAGGTGTTGTGATCAAAGCTTTCTTAAGTGTTTCAAATGCGTCTACACAATCATCATCAAAGACAAAAGGAATATCTTTTTGCAATAAATTAGTCAGAGGCCTAGAGATTTTAGAAAAGTCCTTAATGAACCTCCTATAAAAACCGGCATGACCAAGAAAACTTCTTATACCTTTTATGTCCTTGGGACATGGCATCTTTTCAACAGCATCAACTTTGGCTTTATCAACTTCAATACCCCTCGGAGATCTTGTGCCCCAATACAATGCCTTCATTAACCATAAAGTGACACTTTTCCCAATTCAGGACAAGACTAGTGTCTTCGCATCTCTTCAAAACTCGATCAAGGTTGCTCAAACAATCATCAAAGGAGGATCCATAGACGGAGAAGTCATCCATGAATACCTCACAAATCTTTTCACAAAAATCAGAAAATATAGCCATCATGCATCTTTGAAAGGTAGCAGGTGCATTACATAAACCAAAAGGCATACGTCCATAAGCAAAAGTACCAAAAGGACAAGTAAACGTAGTTTTAGATTGATCCCCCGCTGACACAGGTATTTGAGAGAAACCAGAGTAACCATCTAGAAAGCAAAAATGTGTGTGTTTGGATAGCCTTTCTAGCATTTGATCAATAAAAGGTAAAGGGTAATGATCTTTCTTAGTAGCTTTATTTAACTTACGGAAATCAATTACCATCCTATAGCCTGTGATAATTCTTTGCGGGATCAATTCATCTTTATCATTAGGAACAACGGTAATACCTCCATTTTTAGGGACACAATGGACAGGGCTTACCCATTCACTATCAGCAACGGGATAAATAATACCTGCCTCAAGGAGTTTTAGAATCTCCTTTCTTACCACTTCCTTCATTTTGGGGTTTAATTGTCTTTGAGGATCTCTAACAGGTTTGGCATCTTTCTCCACTGAAATTTTGTGTTGACATAATGTGGGACTAATGCCCTTAAGATCATCCAGAGTATATCCAATAGCAGTTCGGTGCTTCTTCAGAGTTTTCAATAATCTTTCTTCTTCTTTCTCTGAAAGGTTAGCACTAATAATAACAGGATATATTTCTTTTTCATCAAGATAAGCATACTTGAGATTATCAGGTAAGGGTTTGAGTTCAAACACGGGATCACTCTTGGGTGTAGGGGGATCCCCAAGAATTTCAACGGGAACATTATGTTTTAGCATAGGTTCTTGTTTAAGGAACACTTCATCTATTTCTTCCCTTTCCTTCATAAACATATCGTTTTCATGGTCTAGCAAATATTTTCTAACGGATCAGTTGGAGGAACAGCAATAGAAGCAAGACCAATAATCTCATCTTTACTAGATGGTTCCTTTTCACGAGGTTGTCTACTAAACTTAGCGAAATTAAACTCATGAGACATACCATCTATACCAACAGTGACAACATTCTTTTCACAATCAATCTTAGCACTAGCAGTATGCAAGAAAGGTCTACCAAAAATAATGGGACAAAAATTATCTTGTGGGGAAGCAAGAACAAGAAAATCAGCAGGGTATTTAATCATTCAACACAAGACTTAAACATCTCTAACAATCCCAATAGGTTTAATGGTGTCCCTATTAGCAAGCTTAATAGTAACATCAATGTCTTCTAATTCAACAGGTGCAATATCGTGCATAATTTCTTTATAAAGATCGTAAGGTATAGCATTAGCACTAGCACCCATATCACATAAGCCATGATAACAATGATCTCCTATTTTAATAGAAATAACAGGCGTGCCTACAACAGGTCTACGTGTCTTAGTATCAGGTCTAGCAATATTAGCAGTTTCACCCATGAAAGAAATAACATTCCCATCTAAGTCTTCATCCAAGAGATCTTTAATCATAGCAATATTAGGTTCAAATTTAATTTGCTCAGGGGGTGTATAAGTCCTAGTATTACTCTTACGAACAACAGTCGAAGCTTTAACATGATCTTTTATCCTAACAGGAAAATGAGGTTTTTCGACATAAGTAGTAGGAATAATAGGATCACTATATGTAATAGTCTTTTCTTTGACTGTAATAGGTGCAACTACTTTCACTTCAACATGAGGATTATATTTAAACCACTTCTCTTTAGGAAGATCAACGTGAGCAGCAAAAGTTTCACAAAAAGTAGCTACTATCTCAGAGTCAAGTCCATACTTAGAGCTAAATCCACGGAAAGCATCGGTATCCATAAAAGATTTAACACAATCAAACTTAGGTGTCATACTTGACTCCTTACCATCGTCGGAACCCCAATCTTCAGAGTTGCGTTTATTCTTTCCAATAAGTCCCATTTGAAATCAATAGTCTTCAGCATATAGGAACCAGTATAGGAAGTATCGAGCAGGTTGCGATTATCAAGAGAAAGCCGAGCATAAAAATTCTGAATAATCATTTCCCAAGAGAGCTCATGATTAGAGCATCAATATAATATTGACTTAAGCCTCCCCAAGCTTGAGCGATGCTTTCTCCTTTGCGAGGCCAGAAATTATATATGTAATTATGATCACGATGAACAAGATGCATAGGATAGAATTTCTGGTGAAATTCCAATTTCAATCACTTATAATTCCAAGATCTCGTGTCATCACATAGCCTATACCATGTCATTGCATCTCCCTTCAAAGATAAAGGGAAGACCTTCCTTTTGACAACATCATCGGGAATACCTGCAAGCTTAAATAATCCACAAACTTCATCCACAAAGATAAGGTGTAAGTCGGGATGCAAAATTCCGTCTCCTGCAAAAGGATTAGCTAGCAGTTTTTCTATCATACCCGAAGGAATCTCAAAGTGAATATTTTCATAAAGTTCAGTAGGATGAGGAGCATCTCTTTCCTCCTCTGGTTGGGGTGAAGATACCCCAAACAGGCCACTCAAAGGATTAGTTTCCATAGTGACAAGTAACAGAAAATTTCAGCACACTATATAATTGTTTCCTTACCAAGTTCCACTCACCAAGAGCGCTACGCTCCCCGGCAATGGCGCCAGAAAAGAGTCTTGATGACCCACAAGTGTAGGGGATCTATCATAGTCCTTTTGATAAGTAAGAGTGCCGAACCCAATGAGGAGCATAAGGAAATGATAAGAGGTTTTCAGTAAGGTTTTCTCTGCAAGCACTGAAATAGTAGGTGATAGATAGTTTTGTGATAAGATAAATAGTAACGAGCAAAAGTAAATAAAGTAAATAAGGTGCAGCAAGGTGGCCCAATCCTTTATGTAGCAAAGGATAAGCCTGGAAAAATTCTAATAATAATGAAGGAGCTCCCGAGGACACATTGGGGATTATCGTCAAGCTAGTTTCATCACGTTCGTAAGATTCACGTTCGGTACTTTGATAATTTGATATGTGGGTAGACCGACACTTGGGTACTGCACTAACTTGGACAAGCATCCCACTTATGATTAACCCCTATTGCAAGCATCTGCAACTACAAAAAGGAGTATTAGGGTAAACCTAACCACAGCATTAAACATATGGGCCCATATGAACCCGTAACGAAGCAACTCATAAACTAGGGTTTAAGCTTCTGTCACTCTAGCAACCCATCATCTACTTATTACTTCCCTATGCCTTCCTCTAGGCCCAAATAATGGTGAAGTCTCATGTAGTCGACGTTCACATAACACCACTAGAGGATAGACAACATACATCTCATCAAAATATCGAACGAATACTAAATTCACAGGACTACTAATAGCAAGACTTCACCCATGTCCTCAGAAACTAAAGTAACTAGTCACAAAGCATAAGCATATTCATAATCAGAGGTGTAATAATATGCATTAAGGATCTGAACATATAATCTTCCACCAAGTAAACCAATAAGTATCAACTACAAGGAGTAATCAACACTACTAGCAACCCACAGGTACCAATTTGTGGTTTTGGATACAAGATTGGATACAAGAGATGAACTAGGGTTTGAGGGGAGATGGTGCTGGTGAAGATATTGATGGAGATTGACCCCCTCCCGATGAGAGGATCGTTGGTGATGACGTTGGTGATGATTTCCCCTTCTCGGAGGGAAGTGTCCCCGGCAGAACAGCTCCGCCAAAGCCCTAGATTGATTCCGCCAAGGTTCCGCCTTGTGGTGGCGGAGTTTCGTCCCGTAAGCTTGCGCACGAATTTTTCTAGGACAAAACCCTTCATATAGCAGAAGATGGTCACCAGAAGCCCACCAGGGGGCCCAGGAGATAGGGGGCGCGTCCTATAGGGGGCGCCCCCAGTCTCCTCGACAGGGTGTGGGCCCCCTGGCCTATTTCTTTCGCTCATAAATTCTGAATAAATCCAAAAAGTGGTTTCGCGGAGTTTCAGGACTTTTGGAGTTGCGCAGAATAGGTTTCCAACATTTGCTCCTTTTCTAGCCAGAAGTCCAGCTGCCGGCATTCCCCCTCTTCATGGTAAACCTTGTAAAATAAGAGAGAATATCCATAAGTACTGAGATATAATGTGTAATAACAGCCCATAATGCAATAAATATTGATATAAAAGCATGATGCAAAATGGACGTATCACCCACCACGACAGTTGGCGCCCACCGTGGGGCAGCTCGAGGAGCTGCCAGGGAGCATGCTTCAGACGGGCCCCTTCTCCTGCACCGACGAGTCCGTTGCGCTGGCGGACGACGTCGTCGGCACGCTCGCCGCCTCCTTCACCGTCCTCCGCATCTCCGATGCCCTTGCGGCCGACGAGTACCCCAACGAGGTGCTCAGGTACTCCGATTCTCCCCTTTCCCTCGGCGGTAGCATTGCGGTCGGGGAGATGGACGTCCATGTGGAGGTTTACGCCATGGGCGATGGCGCCTCTTCCTCGTCAAGCAAAACGAGGAAGGCCGTGGAGGCCAGGGCCACCGCGGAACGGATCGAGCCGTCCGACACGTTGGGCGCTGCGATGCAGAGCCTCCGCATCCCCATCGGCACCAATGTCGACGCCTCCAACGTCACCGAAGCCCGAACCCAGCTCGAGGATAGGCGCCAGCAGATGCTGGACCTGTCCGAGACGCTGGCCGCCACCAGGCGCCGCCTGGAGGCCGCTCAGCTGGAGCACGACGCCACTCACGGAGTTACGCCTGCCACGGCTGAGCCAAGTCGGGTCGCTGACGCGCGCGCCCGGGGAGGCGCGATCGGCCGAGCCTTCGGCGCCGTCCGAACCGTCTATGAAACCCGAGTAAAGAATATGCGCGCTGTGGAGGCAGCCGCGGTCGGCATCGACCAGCTCGCGGGCGAGGAGCTCAATGAGTGCATCGAGCGGATGCGTGAGCTCCTCCACGCCGCCAACACCCAGCAGGATCGCCTCAACCAGCTCGCCAAGCCGGCGGGATCCGGCTCCACCCGTCTTGGCGGACCCGGCGAACTTCTGCACACGGCTTCCTCGCTACCCGGCGAGGGGCACTCCGGCCAAGCCCGTACTCGACGCAACCCGGTCGCCACCGCCACCGATGCTTTGGGCAACGAGCCCGCCCCAGAGACCTAGCGCGGACCCGACCAGGTTGACCGGCGTCTGGCTCCAACCGACCCGGCCCCTCGGGGCCTGGCCACCAGTCGACTTGGCCCGCGCGCCATCGATGACACCGACGCGCGCCACCGCCTCGATCAGCTCACTCGCTCGCTGGAGGTGGAGGAGAGCGGCGCTATCTGGCCGGCGTGCTTCGGCCCACGCATCCGGGAGGAGCCCTTTCCGAAAGGGTTCATGCTACCCCGCGACACCCCCAAGTACAATGAGACCGTGAAGCCAGAAGACTGGCTCACCGACTACACCACGACCATTGGCATCACCGGTGCCAATCGTCGTCTAGCTGTGCGCTACGCACCGCTCATGCTCCAGGGGTTGGCCCGCACGTGGTTGAACAGTCTGCCGATGGGCAGCATCAACGAGTGGGTTGATTTCGAGGAGGCCTTTGTCCAGAACTTCACGGGGACCTACAAGCGACCCGGTCGCCCTAGTCAGCTCACCATGTGCGTGCAGGGGCCGACGGAGACGTGTCGCAAGTATCTTGCGCGCTGGACCGAGCTCCGAAACAGCTACGAGGGCATCCATGAAGTCCAGGCGATCCAATACTTCGTCAGCGGGTGCCGAGATGGCACCCTCCTCAAGCATAAGCTCTTATGCTCCAAGCCTGCCATCATGGCCGCGCTCATGGTGAGGGTGGACAAGTACGCCAATGCCGACTCCGCCATGAAGATCCAGGTGGCGCTAGACGAAGCCGGCAAAGCAAAGCCGGTTCCACCTCCGAAGCCGGCCGGCGAAAGTAGCCGGCAGCAGCATCACTAGAACAACAAGCGCAAGGCCGACCAGCCGGCGCAGCGTCACGACAACCGTCTCGTCGCGGCCGCCGAGCCCACGGCGGACCCGGTAGCAAAGCGCCAGCAGATTGGCAAGATGGCATGGCAACCCGCCATGAGTTTCGAAGAGATGCTCGACACCGCATGCAAGCACCACAGCGGCACAAGACCCTCCACGTACACGCTTCGACAGTGCGCCATCACCAAGCGCATCTTGAGGGGAGACGTTCCGCCTCCTTCGGCTCTGGCTCCGGCTCCAGCTCCAGGCGCAGGGCAGCTGCCTCCGCCTCCACCGCCGCCTCCCACCGGCAGTGTGATGCGGAACGACGCCTACCCCGACCGGAACACGGCCTACGTCGTCTTCACCAGCCTCGGTGATGACAAACGCAGCAAGCGCCTCCTTCGGCAGGAGGTGAACACCGTTGTCCCGGCCAAGCCGTATTTCATGCACTCGTCGGATCGCCCGATCACTTGGACCCGCGAGGATCATCCGGCGGTCATGCCGAGTCCGGGTGGATACGCCCTCGTCCTCACCCCCACCATCATCGTGCGGCGCACATGCAAGTTCTCTCGAGTCCTCACCGACAGCGGCAGCAGCATTAACATCCTCTACCATGACACGATGACCAAGCTCGGCCTCAAGGCCGAGGACCTGGAGCCAACCTGGACAGTCTTCCACGGCATCGTGCCCGGCCTTTCCTGCTCACCCATTGGCCGGGTCCAGCTCGATGTCCTGTTCGGCAACAGCAGCCACTTCCGGCGTGAACCGATCTGATTCGAGGTGGTGGACCTGTCCAGCGCATATCATGCATTGCTGGGCCGGCCTGCGCTCGCCAAGTTCATGGCGGTTCCCCACTACGCGTACCTGAAGATGAAGATGCCGGGTCCCAAGGGCCTCATTACCATCACCGGCGACTACCGCAAGTGTCTGGAGTGCACCGAAGACGGCGCCAAGCTGGCCGAGTCGCTGGTCATTGCCGAGGAGCCACGCCAGCTCGACCAGATCGTCGCCCTGGCAGGCGAGGCCTCCGAAGCGTCAATCCCGACCTTGGACCCGGCCGACGAGACTGCCTTCAAGCCCTCCAAGGAGACCAAGAAAGTGAAGCTCAACCCTGAAGACCCAAGTTGCAGCAAGTACGTTATCGTAGGCGCCCGCCTCGACAGCAAATAGGAAGGCGAGCTCGTCGACTTCCTCCCTGAGAATCGGGATATCTTCGCATGGACCACCAAGGATATGCGGGGTACCCTGAGGAAGTACGCCGAGCACAAACTTCACGTCCGCAAGGACGCCAAGCCTATCCGTCAACCCCTTCGGCGATTTTCTTAAGAGAAGAGAAGAACCATTGGTGAAGAGGTCGCTAAGCTTTTGGCGGCCGGCTTCATAATGGAAGTGTTTCACCCCGAGTGGCTGGCCAATCCAGTCCTCGTACTGAAGAAGAACAAGACTTGGCGCATGTGTATCGACTACACCAGCCTCAACAAGGCCTGTCCCAAGGATCCATTCGCTCTCTCGCGGATCGATCAAGTCATCGACTCGATCGCCGGGTGCGAGCTCCTGTCCTTCCTGGACGCTTACTCCGGCTACCACCAGATCAAGCAGGACCCGGCCGATGCCCTGAAGATGTCCTTCATCACGCCCTTTGAGGCGTACTATTACATCACCATGTTGTTCGGATTGAAGAACGCCGACGCCACCTTCCAATGCTGCATGCAGAAATGCATGCTGCCGCAACTCGGCCGCAACATCCACGTGTACGTGGACGACATTGTGGTGAAGACCAAGCAGCACCTCATGCTCCTCGACAATTTGAAGGAAACATTCGCCAACCTCCACGAATACAAGGTCAATCTCAACCCGGAAAAGTGCGTTTTCGGTGTCCCGGCCGGCAAGCTACTCGGCTTCCTCGTCTCAGAACGCGGCATTGAGGCGAACCCGGAGAAGATCAATCCCATCGAGCGCATGCGCAAGCCGGCTCGGCTGCGCGACGTCTAGAAGTTCACCGAGTGCTTGGCCCCGGTCAGTCGGTTCCTAAGCCGTCTGGGCGAGAGGGCGCTCCTCCTGTACCAGCTGATGAAGAAGACAAGCCTGTTCGAATGGAATGGCAAGGCAGACGAGGCCTTCCAAGACCTCAAGCGCATGCTCTCCACCGCACCAGTCCTGGCCGCGCCGACCGACAAGGAGCCGTTGTTGCTATACATAGCCACGACCTCGCGGGCGGTTAGCACAGTGCTGGTGGTCGAGCGACCAGAGAAGGGCAAGATCCACGCCGTCCAGCGGCGAGTCTACTACCTGAGCGAGGTGCTCTCCATTTCCAAGCAGAACTACCCGCATTACCATAAGATGTGCTACGGCGTGTACCTCATCGCCAAGAAGCGGAAGCAATACTTCCAAGAGCACGTCGTCACCGTCGTCAGCACGGCACCTATCGGAGAAATCATCGGGTGCCGGGACACCTCCAGCCGGGTCGCCAAGTGGGCGATCCAGCTAGCCGGCCACACCATCCTCTATGAGCCCCGCAGCACGATCAAGTCTCAGGCCCTAGCTGATTTCCTTGTCGACTGGACCGAGACCCAGTACCTGCCGCCGCCTCCCGACTCGACGCATTGGCGCATGCACTTCGAAGGGTCCAAGATGCGACTCGGCTTAGGGGCCGGCATCATACTGTCATCTCCGAAGGGTGAATGGCTTCGCTACGCGCTCCAGATCCACTTCACTGCCTCCAACAAAGTCGCCGAGTATGAAGCCCTTGTGCACGGCCTCCGGCTTGCCAAGGAACTCGGCATCCGACGCATCCTGTGCTACGGAGACACAGACCTGGTGGTACAGCAGTGTTCCGGTGAATGGGACGCCCGCGACTCCAACATGGCAAGCTACCGCTTCCTTGTCCACAAGCTATCCGGATCCTTCGAGGGCTGTGAGTTCCTCCACGTCCCGCGCCCGGAGAACGAAGCAGCCGACACACTCGCCAAGATCGCCTCGTCATGACAAGCCATCCCGTCCGGCGTCTCCCTCGAGCACCTGCACAAGCCGTCCGTCAAGCCATCACCGGACTCCGAGTCCATTCACGTTCCAGACAACCCGGCTGCACCCCAAGTCAGCCCGGGGACTGTTGAACCCGGCCTAGGGGCTGCTCAGCTCGACCCGGCCACCATCATCCCAGACCCGATCGTCGCCATCCCCAACTCGGGGGCTGCTCAACCCGGCTCGGGGGCTGCCAACCCGGAACCCACCCTGGTGGCCGTCTTCGGAGTGGTTGCAGCTCCATCTTGGGCTCTCCCGATATCGGAGTTTCTGGAGAACGGGGTTCTCCCCATGGACGAGACCGAGGCTCGGCAAATTCAGTGTCGGGCATCCGCCTATAGCTTCATTAACAACGAGCTCGTCAAACGCACCTCTACCGGCGTGTTCCAGCGCTGCGTCGAGCAGGATCGCGGCATCGACATCCTCCTCGACATTCACCAGGGAGAGTGCAGGCACCACGCCGCATCTCGATCCTTGGTGGCCAAGGCATCCCGCCACGGTTTCTATTGGCCCACGGCCCTCGAAGACGCCGACTCGCTCGTTCTCAAATGCGAAGGGTGCCAACGCTTCAGCAAACGCAGCCACTAGCCGACGTCAGCGCTCCGCACCATACCGATCGCCTGGCCCTTTGCGGTCTGGGGACTTGACATGGTGGGACCATTCAAAACCGCTCGAGGCGGCATGGCGCACTTACTGGTGGCAGTGGACATGTTTACCAAGTGGATCGAGGCAAGACCTATGAAGAAATTGGACGGGCCAATACTCGTCCGGTTCATGAAGGACATAGCGGTGCGCGACGGCATGCCGAACAGCATCATCACCGATAACGACACCAACTTCGCCCAAGGCGCGCTCGAGCAATACTGCTCCGTCTCCGGCATCCGCCTCGACCTGGCCTCCGTGGCACATCCGCAGTCCAACGGGCAGGTCGAGCTGGCCAACGGACTCATCCTGTCCGGCATCAAGCTGCGACTTGTCGACCACTTATCCGCTCACACGGCAACTGGCTTGACGAGTTGCCAGTGGTACTCTGGAGTCTGCGCACAATGCCGAATCGGTCGACCGGGTTCACCCCGTTCTTCCTCGTCTATGGATACGAAGCTGTCATCCCGACCGACGTCGAGTTCGACTCGCCACGCATTACAATGTACACCGAAGCCGAAGCAAGAGAGGCACGCGAAGATGGTGTCGACCTGCTCGAAGAGGCGCGCCTTCTGGCACTTAGCCGTTCGTCTATCTACCAGCAAGGCCTGAGGCACTACCACGGCAAGAAGATCAAGCCTCTCGCATTCCGCAAAGGCGACCTCGTCCTCCGACTCGTCCAAGAGCAGGCAGGCCAACACAAGCTGTCTTCTCCATGGGAGGGCATGTTCATCGTGAGCAGAGCCTTGTGCGACCGCAATGCCTACTACCTCATCGACACGCGCAAGTCAAAGAAGCGCAAGAAGGACACCGCCGGCGAAGAAACGACCCGATCGTGGAACGCGGAACTCCTCCGCCCATTTTACAGTTAGCCGCACTAGTGTATGTATAGTCGCCTTTTGTAAACACATGAAACTACGGGGTCCCCGAACAAAACTTGGGGGTTACCTTTTACCGACCAATTTATTGTGTCCATATTTATCTGCATCACTTTACCATTGAACCCGGCCACCGGCTCGACCCGCTCGAACCGGGGGCTCGGAGGCAGGTCGGCTCGGTCGTCACCCCGCCGCCTTACTTGGTGATTCCTGAAAAAGTTGGGATGCCGTGGTCCCCCACTTTGCCCTAAAACGTTGATCTAGCTTTGGCAGTCGGCGGGCAAGCACAACGGGCCAAAGCTCCTTTACGATTCATACACTAAGTCAAAGGCCACCGGGTCGACCAACTCGGCCCGACACTCATCAAACAAGTAGCCGCACGACCGACTGCTCGCCAACCATCCAAGCCGGATTGCCGCCAGCCGGCCCAGTGGGTGTTTCGCTCTCGCTCAACGCTTCTAAGGACCCAAGTCCTGCGCACACCTCTCGAAGAATCGAACCCTTTGTCACGGACCGGAGCCTCGGCCGTCTGACTCGCGGGGGGGGGGGAGGTTTTAGAGAGGAAAAGCGTATGAAATTGGTTCAAAAAAGCGGAAGGCAAAGAGCAAAAAAACACTCACGACATTCACACACAAATATTTAAAACAAAGGCCCATGGCCCGAGTTCATTACACCCTGAAGAACCCCCAGTGGGTGGGTGGACCTGCTACTTAACAGTTTCTGTGAAAAGTATCTCAGGCATCTCCAGCGCCGCATCGCGATGTCGACGGCCCTCCTCTGGCGGCCTCCGGGTCCGGTGTGACACCGGTGTCCTCCTCAGCATCCGCGTAGCCGTAGACGCCCGTCTCCTCCGAGCTCCCCTCCGGGTCATGGAGAAGCAAGCTGTAGTCGTCGCCATCCATGACCCTGCTGTCTTTCATCCGCTCCGGATGGAACTCATCGTGGAAGGCGAACTCAGCGATGTAGCTGGCCCGGGAGGCGATCCGGCCGGCTTGCTCCTGCAGCAACTGCTCCGAGCCAGCGCGCTGGCCCATCAGCGCGTCCAGCTGAAGATCCGGATGCCAAGACAGCGCAAACCGAAGCGCCATCTCGGCACCGGCACGGGCGGCGGAAACACGCCACTCACCAAGACGGTCCCGGCCCATCTCCAACCAACGCGCCAGGCGTGAGAAGCTGCACGGATGGACGGAGTCTGGCCACAGGGCCGCCGTCATCGCGGTGCCAGCCTGGGACAATCGCTCCATCTGCGTCCCCAGGACCCGCAGGCAGGCCTCTGTAGCGGCAATGATCTCCGGTAAGGTCCAGGCCACCCGCAGATCCGTCCCAGACCCGACAACGCCGATCGGGCCGCGCTGGTAGCGGACGGCTTCCTCCGCCAGCCGCTGCGTCTCCAGAAAGGCCCCTGCCGCAAAAAGAAGAAGCAAGATTAGAAGAGCTACAAGGAAGAAAAGCCGGGTCCCGACCCGGCAAATTACCAGAAGCATCACTTACTGGAGAAGGACTCTTCCAGGTGCTGCGCCTTGAGCAACGTACCACAACGCTCCCGCTCCACGACGCGGTCACGCTCCCCGAGTGCCTTCTCCAGATCGGCCGCCTTAGCAAGGGCCGCCTTCAGCTCGGTGTCCTTGTCTTCGGACGCCTTCGCAGCCGCCTCCCGGCGACGAGTCTCGTCCTGACGAGCCTCCTCGGTCGCGGAGGGCCACTCCCACAGGAGATCCACCTCGGCCTGGAGCCGGCCCTTGTCGTCGGCCAGCTGGCCGCGCTGCTGGTCCGCCTTGGCCAGGGCCCGCTGCACCTCCACCACCTTGGCAGCCTCCGCCTTCAGAAGCTCCACCTCGGCCTCGACGCTCTCTTGTGACCCGCCAGCTGCTCATGCAGTTGGTTGACCTTGTCAAGAGACCGCCGGGCCGCGGCCGCCTCCACCCTCGCCTGCACCGCCTCGACACCAAGACGACCGGTGTCGGCAACAAGCCGATCATAATGATGACCAGCCCGGAGTAGCCGGGTCCGCCAAGACAGCACCTCGGCTGCAAAGAAGAAGAATTCATCAGAAGAAAAAAGACAAGACTTAAGATTTGTCCCAACTGTTACACATTTGGCCTGAATCTCGGAGGCTACACCCAGTGGGTGCACTAGCGCCCCCCACTAGAAAAGAGCACGGACATTCCTGCGGCGATGTGAAGCTCCTCCTCCTTGGCAGCGAGCTGCTCCTTGAGCTCCCGATGCTTGCCAAGGAGCCGGTTGAAGGTGGCAACCCAGAAAGCGTGAAGATGCTGAAAAAAGATAGAAGTCAGAACAAGGTCCGACGATCTAAAGATTCGACCCAACTACTATGTAGTTGGCCCGATCCTCGGGGGCTACACCCAGTGGGTGCGCTGGCGCGCCCCCACAATGAAGAAAATACAAGGAAACAAAAGAAGAAGGATTTACCAGGATGGCGCGCTCCAGGTCGCGCGTCTGCTCCGTCTCGGCCTGGGCGAAGGCCTCAAGCCGCTCCGTTCGGCCTTGCAGACGGCGGCTGACGGCATCCAGCGCCGCCTCCTCCTGGGTCTGGGGCCCGAAGACGGCCGCGCCCCCGCTCCGCGCGGGCTGCGGCATGGTAGCTCGGCGCCCGCCCTGCCAGGGCACCAAGGCGTGCCCCCCGCTGGCCGCTTGCGACGCGGCCAGCACCTCCTTCGACGCCCCTCCCGGCGTTGACGGCGACCCGGATGCCGGGACGCCCTGCGTCGCCACCTCAGGCACCGCCGCCCGTGGTGCCTCCTCCATAGCCAACGGCGCCTCCGACGCCGCCGCCTGTGGCGTCTCCTCTAGGACGCCGCCGCCTCCACCACCATCAGCCCCCGCGCGCTCGACCACGTCGGCTTGCGATGGAGTATCGCCCCAAACCTCCATGACCTCCTGGTCAAGGATCACCACCTCAGCTCGCCCCCCACGGCCGCGCTCCCTCACGGACGACGGTTCAAAAACCGTCGCCGCCACCACAGTGCCCTCCGGCATTTCGCGCCAGGCCGGCTCCACGCCGGATCACGCCCATGCCGCCACTGTGTCGGTCCAAGCCTGGACCGACGCCGCCTCCAAATCCGCCTCGGCGCGGTTCCTGTCCCGCCAGGCTAAGGCGGCGGCGTCATACGGATCTAGGCCGAGGTCCAAGTCGCCTCGTCCCTCCTCCCCGGCCAGGCCGGCAAGGTCGGACCGGCTCCTGCGGAACGCGGCCCCTTCGGCGGCCGCAGCCTCCGCCGCCGCCCTCGCCAGCGCGATGGGCTACCTGAAGAAAAAGGAAAAATAAGCAAAAGAGACAAGAAATCCAGGCGCGAGAAGGAAATGAAGCTTACCCCGTCAAGACCGGGACCATGGTCGGCCTCCCGCGCTTCTTCTTGGCCGGCCTCCCGGGCTCAGCCGGGTCCACAGCGTGCTTTGATCCGCGGGGTCGCGGTGCGACGCTGTCCTTTCCATGCGGGCGGCTCGGCGCCGCCCCATGCGAGGACCCGGCTCCGGCCGCGTCGCTGCCTACCCCGCCCAACGCAAGACAAATTGAAAAAGGAAACATGGAAGACTTACCGGCTCGGCGCTCGGTGCCGGCGTCAGACTCGGCCACCTCCTCGCCGCCTCGGGCCGCGGGCTCCTCTGGTGCCACCTGCGCCACCTGCGATGGAGCCCGGGCGTAAAGGTGTCGGATTGCGTTCAAGAGAATATCCTGCGTCGCCTCGGGACGAACAAGAAGATGCACGGAGGCAAAATAAGAAAACCAGACGCTCACCTGCGGCGCCGGGTTCGACTGGCTATACGACGCCTTGTCGAATCGCCAATCCTCTCCAAGGTTGGCCTTGGAGATGTAGTTGACGCCGCGTGCGACCTCCTCCGCAGACAGCTGCGTCGACCCCATCCGGTTTGGGTCCTCCAGGCCAATCATCCCGCCGATGAGGCAGGAGCGCCTCTGAAGCAGGAGGACCTGGTGGGTGATGAACGTGGCAAGGAGGTCCATGCTGTTGAGCCCCTCCTGCGTCCTCATCACCGTCACCCGCTCGCACAGGCTGATGATCTCCTGCGACGGGTGCCGGAGCGAGTAGCCGCAGTTTGTCTTCGCCTGCGGCGGCGCGATGACGAAGGGGGGAAGATTGATATGGTCCGCGCCATGGTTATAGACGTAGAAGAAAGAATTCTGCCACTTCTTGGCAGAATCCTCGAGCGGGATCTTGGGGAAATCCACCCCCGACCGCTTGGAGATGACGGCGGCGCCGCAGTCGGCGAACTCCCCGACCGACGGCCCCTGCTGCTTCAAGGAGAAGAAGTGCGCCCAGAGGTCGATCATCGGCTCGATCCCAATGTACCCCTCGCACAGGGTCACGAAGCCGGAGAGTTGGACAATGGCGCCGGCGCCAAGATGGTGCGGTTGAAGCCCGAAGAACTCCAAGAAGGCATGGAAGAAGGTGCTCACCGGAAGCCCGAACCCGCGCTCAAAGTGAGTGAGGAAGACGACGCGCTCCTGCCCCTCGGGCCGGGGCCTTTGCTCACCGCGTGGCAGGCGGAAGCCAACGTCCGTCTCCCGCGGCAAGCTCCGCGAAGCTCGAAGCTGCATAATGTCCTCGGGGGTGACGTTGGAGCCCATCCAAGATCCCAACGGCAACGCCATGGGTAGAAGCGGGAAGAAGAAGATGAGCGACGGAGGAAGCTCTGCTCGGGGCTGCGGTCGCAGCTGTGCGTCGGCGGCAAGGAGCAGAGCATGAGCAGGGGGACAGGAGGGCACGAGCGAGAATGATGTCCGCCGCCCCCTTGCCCCCCCAATTTATAAGCCCCGGTTCAAACGTGGGGAAGTGGGATCGTCTGCACACGCCCGTTCCACTACCCCGCAATAAGTGCGCACGTACATGCGCACTAACTGCTCGGGGAAGTGCAACCGGCCCTGAGACGCCACAATAAATCGGCGCGCGTGGCCCAAGGGCGCGCGGCGACGGGCCCCTGGCCCGTCACCCGGTCCCGTCACACGCGTGGCCTGTCAGGCCCCTCCGACTTCTGGGCGCCACGTGGCGCCTGCGCTAAGCCCAAGGGATCGCCTCAAGATTCGACGGACTCCTCGGTTCCCGCCACGACTGGGATGCCGCGATCCGATTTCCGAGAAAACCGGCACACAGCGGGTGTTGCCGGACCCAGCGTTCGCAGAATCCGCCTCACTCAAGGGGGAAACTGCGAAGTCCCAGTCATCAGAAGATGACGGAGCTTCACAGCTTCGGGGACTACTATCGGGGGGATGAACCCCGGGCAGGCAACGGAACCCGGATCCTTTTCAAAAACAGCAGGGACCGCATCGCCCCGCAAGCCGGCACGCGCCTGGCTGGGTCGCTCGACCCGGCAGGGCTCGCAACCCGGCCAAACTCTCCGACACGGCAAGGTATGTCAACCCGGCCACAGCAACCGACGCAAGACAACTCGACTCGGCGCAACCAAGGCTTCCACGACAAGCCAACACCACCCGTGGCGTCCACGGCAACCCAGCCACAGGTCAGCTCCCGTCCCATCCCAGCCGTACGATGGGACGAGACCTAAACTACTGATGACCAAGACAAAAGTGTTTCCACCCATGCCTATGGTCAGCCGGAGCGTGGCAACAGTGCCCCTCACCTACCTGCTGACCAAGGCTGGCGTTGCAACAGTGCTCCCGACCTCACCGCTGACGACAGCAAGGGGCGGCCTGACGGAGAGCATTGTACACGACTCGACTCGGCCATGCCCTGACGATCAACAAGACGACACACAGTCCCCCTAGGCGTGCAGGGCCCGCGCCTAGGGGAACCCGGTGAACCACAAGCCCACAAGCGGGACCCAGCTCGAAGTCCCGGACACCAACAATACGGACCACCGACTCGGCATATTACTATAGTAACCCTGGATGGGTTGATCTATAAAACCCCCCAGGAACCCACGCCCACAGGGGCATCGCATGATTGCATCAACATCATCTTACGACACACAGAGACGAACGGCAAGAAACAGAAGCATAGGACTAGCCACCCAACAGCAGTATCAGAGAGAAGGAGCAGCCCAAGCCTTGGCCAGCTTCCTTCCTCCTCCATACAGCTCCAGGAGAAACACTATACTATCGATCATCCAACCAGACTTGGCAGGACTAGGGGTGTTATCTCTCCGGAGAGCCCCGAACCTGGGTATGTCCGGCGTGCCGCACCTGCGCATGCCAACCTTGCCACTGGAGCCCACCAGTGCCCTCGAGCCTCCTCCTCTCTTTAGCCATTCCTTGGCATCTGCCGTGCGCCCACCACGACAGGGCTATTAAAGATCTCAACTATGATTTCAAACTTGCTGGTGAGAAGAGGTTATTTGGCATTAGTTCACTTGATGAATGGAGAACCCAAGCCTATGAGAATGCCAAGCTGTTTAAAGAAAAACTTAAAAGATGGCATGACAAAACAATACAAAAGTGTGAGTTTAACGTAGGTGATTATGTGTTGCTATTCAATTCTCATTTAAAAATTTTTGCAGGAAAACTTCTCTCTAAATCCGAAGGTCCTTACGTTATCGAGGAGGTCTATCGTTCTGGTGCCATAAAAATCAACGTCTTCGAAGGCACAAATCCGAAGGTGGTGAACGGTCAAAGAATCAAACATTATATCTCAGGTAACCCTATAAATGTTGAAACTAATATCATTGAAACCGTAACCCTGGAGGAATACACAGGAGACACTTTCCAGAATGTTTCAGACTCCAAAAAGGAATAGGTATGTGGTACGGTAAGTAAACCGACTCCAAATCAGTTCTAATAGCATTTTTCTCTGTTTTGGAATATTTAAGAATTTAGGAAAATACGAAGTAGTCCGGGAAGGACACGAAGCCTCCAGGAGGGTGGAGGGCGCGCTCACCCCTACTGGGTGAGCCCCCTGCCTCGTGGGCACCTAGTGTGCCCTCCGGACTCCGTTTTCTTGCACGTTACTTCTTTTGGTCGGTAAAAATTCATTATATAATCTCCCGAAGGTTTTGACAACTGTATCACGCAAAAATCTTCTGTTTTCATTTCGAGCTGTTTTTCTGACAGATCTAGAGCATCATGACATCACCCTCCTTCAACAACGAAGACAAGGATGCTTGGCTATTGAAGATAGAGCTGAAAAGAGAAGAACCGGAGGAGATCAACAAGGATGAAGGGATCAAGAAGGCCATGGAGGATCGAGCTGCGTTGGCGGAAGAAGAAAACATCCCTGAACCTGTACCTAACCTCTTTACCCCAACTGAGATTAAAGTTTCAAGATTATTGAGTTAGATCGCATACATAACAAGTATCTCACACAGGAAAATATTTTGTTGAAGGATCATATCGTCGCACTCAAGGGCATTATCCGCAAGTTGGAGGAGCTTCTACGCTCGATGTGCGATTATCCACCATCATTATCACCACCTTCATCACCTCCGAGGACATAATTACATGGGTATGGGCACTCCCTTGGCGACTGCCAAGCTTGGGGGAGGTGCCCCAGTATCGTATCACCATCACACCCCTATCTTTACCGTTTTACTTAGTTCGATCCTTTTAGTAATATCTTGATCTAGTAGAATAAAGTTTTGGTATGAATTAGTTTTGAGTTTTGCTTTGTGATCTCTTTATGTAATCGAGTCCGTGAGCTATATAATAAAGATTAGTGTTGAGTCAAGGGCTTTGCTATCTTGCTAGGATGTTGAGAAAATAGAAAGAATAAAAAGAAATAAAAGAGTTCATATTGATCTTATGGATCGTAATGACTTCACACATAGAGAGTATGAGGCATAAAAGTTGTTGAGAGTTGACAAACATAGTTTTAGTCATTGTTGCAATTAACAGGAAGTAATAAAGAAAGAGAGGTTTTCACATATAAATATACTATCTTGGACATCTTTTATGATTGTGAGCACTCATTAAAGTATGACATGCTAAAGAGTTGATGTTGGACAAGGAAGACAACGTAATGGGTTATGTTTTCTCACATCTTAGTTAAAGTATATTATCATGGATCGTCCAACATGTTGAGCTTGCCTCTCCCCCTCGTGCTAGCCAAATTCCTTGAACCAAGTAGAGATACTACTTGTGCTTCCAAATATCCTTAAACCCAGTTTTTGCCATGAGAGTCCACCATACCTACCTATGGATTGAGTAAGATCCTTCAAGTAAGTTGTCATGTTGCAAGCAATAAAAATTGCTCCCTAAATATGTATGACTTATTAGTGCGGAGAAAATAGCTTTATACGATCGTGTGATATGGAAGTAATAAAAGCGACGAACTGCATAATAAAGGTTCATATCACAAGTGGCAATATAAGGTGACGTTCTTTTGCATTAAGATTTTGTGCATCCAACCCTAAAAGCACATGATAACCTCTACTTCCCTCTGCTAAGGGCCTATCTTTTACTTTATGTCTTTACTTTATGCAAGAGTCAAGGTGATCTTCACCTTTCCCTTTTTCATTTTGTCCTTTGGCAAGCACCTCGTGTTGGAAAGATCCTGATACATATATCCAATTGGATGTAAGTTAGCATGAACTATTATTGTTGACATCATCCAAAGGTGAATACGTTGGGAGGCGAAATTATAAGCCCCTATCTTTCTCTGTGTCCGATTAAAACTCCATAACCATAAGTATTGCATGAGTGTTAGCAATTGTAGAAGACTAAATGATAGTTGAGTATGTGGACTTGCTGAAAAGCTCTATTCTTGACTCTTTCCGATGTTATGATAAATTGCAATTGCTTCAATGACTGAGATTATAGTTTGTTAGTTATCAATGAAGTTTCTGAACCATACTTGACATTGTGGATAGATTGTTACTTGAGCATAAGAAATCATAGGACAAAATCTATATATGTTGCTGTTATAAGAATGATCATGATGCCCTCATGTCCGTATTTTATTTTTATCGACACCTCTATCTCTAAACATGTGGATATATTTTTCGATATCGGCTTCCGCTTGAGGACAAGTGAGGTCTAAGCTTGGGGGAGTTGATACGTCCATTTTGCATCATGCTTTTATATCAATATTTATTGCATTATGGGCTGTTATTACACGTTATATCACAATACTTATGGCTATTCTCTCTTATTTTACAAGGTTTATCATGAAGAGGGAGAATGCAGGCAGCTGGGATTCTGGGCTAGAAAAGGAGCAAATATTGGAAACCTATTCTGCACAGCTCCAAAAGTCCTGAAACTCCACGAAAGTCATTTTTGGAATTAATAAGAATTATTGAGCAAAGAAAGTACCAAAGGCGGTCCACACCCTGGCCACGAGGGTGGGGGGGCGTCCCCCTGTCTCGTGGTCCCCCTGGTGGCCCTCTGGTGCCCATCTTTTGCTATATGAAGGCTTTTACCCTGGAAAAAATCATAAGGAAGCTTTCGGGACGAAACTCCGCCGCCAAGAGGCTGAACCTTGGCGGAACCAATCTAGGGCTCCGGCGGAGCTGTTCTGCCGGGGAAACTTCCCTCCGGGGGGGGGGGATCATCACCATCGTCATCACCAACGATCCTCTCATCGGGAGGGGGTCAATCTCCATCAACATCTTCACCAGCACCATCTCCTCTCAAACCCTAGTTCATCTCTTCTATCCAATCTTGTATCCAAAACTACAAATTGGTACCTGTGGGTTACTAGTACTGTTGATTACTCCTTGTAGTTGATGCTAATTGGTTTATCTGGTGGAAGATCATATGTTCAGATCCTTAATGCATATTAATACTCCTCTGATCATGAACATGAATATTCTTTGTGAGTAGTTACGTTTGTTCCTGAGGACATGGGTGAAGTCTTGCTATTAGTAGTCATGTGAATTTGGTATTCGTTCGATATTTTGATGAGATGTATGTTGTCTCTCCTGTAGTGGTGTTATGTGAACGTCGACTACATGACACTTCACCATTATTTGGGCCTAGAGGAAGGCATTGAGAAGTAATAAGTAGATGATGGGTTGCTAGAGTGATAGAAGCTTAAACCCTAGTTTATGCGTTGCTTCATAGGGGGTTGATTTGGATCCACTAGTTTCATGCTATGGTTAGGTTTACCTTAATACTTCTTTGGTAGTTGCGGATGCTTGCTATAGGGGTTAATCATAAGTGGGATGCTTGTCCAAGAAAGGGCAGTACCCAAGCACCGGTCCACCCACATATCAAAGTATCAAAGTACCGAACGCGAATCATATGAGCGTGATGAAAACCAGCTTGATGATAATTCCCATGTGTCCTCGGGAGCGCTTTTCTCATTATAAGAAACTGTCCAGGCTTGTCCTTTGCTACAAAAGGATTGGGCCACCTTGCTGCACTTTATTTACTTTCTTTGCTTGTCACCCGTTACAAATTATCTTATCACAAAACTATTTGTTACCTACAAATTTAGTGCTTGCAGGGAATACCTTATTGAAAAGCGCTTGTCATTTCCTTCTGCTCCTTGTTGGGTTGACACTCTTACTTATCGAGAGGACTACGATAGATCCCGTATACTTGTGGGTCATCAGGGTGCTGGACTCCAACGATCCCATCATGCCTTGCCTCATCTCGCGCCAATCCGTCTGCCGAGGCCACCTGCCTCGCACTCCAATGCGGATCCGGGCACGCCACGCCCACCCATCTTCCTCGCGGGCGACTAGCAGCGTGGATCTCCCTCAAACAACTGATGTAATTTTTTCTTGTGTTTTTCGTGCAGCTCCGGCGTGGACAGAAGGGGCTCCTGTCGCGTCCAACAACTACCCCGAGATGGTGAAAATCCACCACCTCCAGCCTCACGCGATGGCTCCCTCCTCCTTCTCGCCATTCAAGATCCTCGGCGAGGTCACAAACCTGTGCGTCGGCATTAGGAATGATGCAGTTCAGTACAAGCAAGATGTGCAGCTCATTGTACCTAATTTTTAATTTTAGTTTTGCTTTTAATGAGTGTCATTGCAGTTCAATTCGTGCTCGGCGCAATTCACATGCGAGTCCGTGGCTATAGAGTTGTTCTATTTCAATATTGTTTGGAGTTCTCTAGACGCGTGTTGTAGTGCACTGCATAAAATATTTTATATAATCATTTTTGTAGTTCGCTACGGTTTGTCACTCCAGCTGTGATGGCGGGGTGGGGCTCTCCGGGGGCTAGTCACTAGTAGAAAACATGGCTTTGGTTCTGACCAGAACAGAGCAACAATCTCGGTCATGTTACGAATCGGGACTCATGCGAGCATCAGTCCCGGTTCGAGCGGCTAGGACGCCGGCCGGGCCTCGACAGGCATTAGTGCCGGTTCGGCTGGGACCTTTAGTCCCGGTTCCAGACACCAACCGGGACTAAAGGGCGTCACTCCTGGCGCAACCCCTTTAGTCCCATTTGGTGTCTTGAACCGGCACTAAAGGTCAGTCTTCAGTCCAGGTTCTAGACACCAACCGGGACTAGAGAGATGCCTATATATATCCCCGCCCCGCCCGCCCTCTTCTCTGTTTTTTGGCCGGCCAGCATGGGAGGTGTGTGTGCTGCTCGGTTCTCACTTCCTATGCACATGAGGTGTTCGATGAAATGCCCGAGCCACACTTAAGCTTTCTCCTTTGTTCTTCCTCCAAGATCGACCTCCAAGCTCCATTTTCCCAAGATTTGTCTAGGTTTGGCGGTGCACCAACTATCCAAGTGTTCTAAAAAGGTTAGCAACTTCATCCTTTCATCTCTCACTACTAGTTTAGCTCATTTCAAATGCTCTAGAAGTAGAGTGGTTTGTGGGTTTTAGTGGAGGAGTGTATGTGGGAGTTTATTTGATTTAGATGCACAATTTGAGCTTAAATTAACTTTTTAGTCTGCACATGTGTAGGGTGCCATACCATCCCCGTCCTCACTGCCATCGATCACCCTCGCCAATCTCATCATTGGCACTATCATGGTGAGCCTCTTGTTCTTATCTTTTGGTTAATAAAAAAATCTCACTTGTATGATTTATATAACTACTTGTATAATTTTCTTATTTGTATTATTGTTTGTTATTATATAGTGCCATGGTTTTGGTATCCGCCCCCATCTGCTCTTATTCGTCTATGATTTAGATATGGTATATTATCTTTTATAACTATTTGTTGCATAGATGTCTTTATCTAGGAGGTATGTGAACCGGAAATTCCAACCGACCATCTTGTCGAGAGGTTAAATTTAGTTGAAAAGAAAACAACTATTTGAAAGAAAAATTGAAAAGAATTGAAGAATAGAACATGAAACTGGAGTTGCATATTGCGGATGTCGTCGATCTACACAAGATCCAGATGGATATAATGCGCTTGAAGATTAGAAAGATTAGAAAATGTGCCATTGATAAAGAGGCTTGGTATCATTATGTTGTTGGATCAATTGTTACCTTAGTTGCGATTCTGATCACATTTGTTGTTTCATTTAAATGTTTTAGTTGGATGCTCTAGATAGTTGTATGCCGTTCTATGAGAACTATGTATGTTGTTCTAATTAGATGCCCTAGACATTTGATCACTACTGTACTTTGGTTTTAATGTGATGATGAACTTGTATTAATTTGGTCTCTCTATTCATGATGTTCAGTAATGGTTTTTGATATACTTAATTATATAATGCATGCAGATGAACCGGCAATGGATGTACGATGAACGACGCACCTCCGAGTACATTACAGGCCTGCAAAATTTTCTAGATGTGGCTGCGGCAAACAGTCAGGATGGTTTTATGTATTTTCCGTGTACCGTCTGTGGGAATACAAAGGATTATTGATGTAGGGTAGAACCCTAGACGCCCGGTCTTTCACATTTGGATAGAATCCTACCAAGAACACAAAGAACACGAGAGGGGAAACAAGGGAAACACAAGAGAAAACACTCAACCAACAAGAATATAGTCACACATGCGTTAGATCCTCGAAACACAAAAGGGTACAAGATCTGAATCGAACAAGGGACGATACATAGGGTAAACGGTTCTTCTCCGTGAGGAGGTCTTGAAGAGGGTCTTCTCCGAGAGGAGGTCTTGAATCCAAGTGGATCTTCTCTGAAGAGGTGTCGGTCCCTCGCGGTGGAGTAAATCTGGATGGATGAGCAAATCTCTATCTCAAAGTATGAGCTATCACAATACTAACCCTAGCTAGGAGGTGGGACAGGTCTTTTTATAGTCGTAGTACAAAAGGGGGCCAAAGTGACGGGGTACAAGGGCTTTAGCCCGAAGCTACGTGCACACAGGCAACAGACGTCCGCTGGGGACCGGTCATCCGGTTGCTCATGGGGGTCCGGACGTCTGGTAGTCGTCGGACATCCGTTGTTTCCGTTCTGTGATGCTGGTGCCGGACGTCCGATCACTTCGGACTTCTGCTAATTTCCCTTCAGTGGTGATGGTGTCGGTCATCCGGTGTAGGACGGACGTCCGCTCCCTGGAAGGTGTGGCCAGTCGTCCGGTCCTGGCCGGACGTCCGCTCGCTGTAGCTCGCGGTGGCTGGAACTTGTGCAGGCTAGGCTTCAGGTGCCGGACGTCCGGTCCCGACCAGTCGTCTAGTGGCTGTAGCTTCAATGGCAGCTCTTCTTCTTGTCCCTCGTACTTGGTGTCCTCGCCATCTTGGCCATTGGAGGTAGTTGTTCCGTGGCCTCCTTCTAAGTACCTGATCACACATAGTGTTTCCGCTTGAGGTAGTAGCCATGTCTCATGTGTAGAAACGGGTAGTTCGGAGAGGAGCGAGTTCACCTTATCTTCGATAGCCTTTGCTCGAGCTCTTGTCATTGGTCCAAGTGGTGTCATAGGAGATGTAGATACGTCCATGGGTATGATCGTGGGATGCTCCGCATGATCTCCCCCCCTTGGGAAAGATCCGACCTCGGATCGAGAGCTTCATCACCATGGTATGGCGAGAGGTCCTTGGCATTGAAGATGTCGCTCAAGTTGTAGTTGTCGCTTGGGAGGTCGATCTTGTAGGCGTTGTTGTTGTAGCGTGCTAGCACCTTGAAGGGTCCATCGGCTCGTGGTAGAAGTTTGGACTTGCGTTCGTTGGGGAAGCAGTCCTTGTGAAGGTGTAGCCACACTAGAGCTCCAAAGTTGAATATCATGGGTTGCTTGTTCATGTTGATCTTGGTCGCGAGTCATTGTACTTGGCGCTTGATGGTGTGACTTGTATCTTCATGCAACTTCTTGAGGTAGTTTCCTCGTGCACTCGCGTCCATGTTGGTGCGCTCTTGTAGTGGAAGAGGTAGAATGTCCAATGGGGAAAACAGGTTGAAGCCATAGACGACCTCAAAGGGGGACTTGCAGGTAGTCTTATGTTTTGCGTGGTTGTAGGCATACTCGGCGATGGGTAGGCACTCCTCCCACTCCTTGATGTTCCTCTCGATCAACACGCGAAGTAGAGTGGAGAGTGTACGGTTCGCCACCTCCATTTGACCATCGGTTTGAGGATGGTATGCCAAACAGAACAAGAGCTTCGGAGCTTGGCGCATAGCGTCTTCCAAAAGTAACTCAAGAACTTGACGTCGCGGTCCGAGAAAATCGTCTTTGACACTCCATGGAGGTGCAAGATTTCCCTACGAAAAAGATTTGCAATATGTGAAGCATCGTCTATCTTGTTGCATGGAATAAAATGAGCCATCTTAGAGAATCGGTCCACAACAACAAACACGGAATCCTTTCCATTTTGAGTTCTAGGAAAACCAAGTACAAAATCCATGGTACTGTCTTCCCAAGGTTGATAAGGAATAGGAAGAGGCATGTAAAGACCATGGGATTGAGCTTTTGACTTAGCTTTCCGACATGTAGAACATCAGTTGGTGAAGCATGAGACGTCGTGGAACATCTTGGGCCAAAAGTACTTCTTGGAGAGCGTGGCGAATGTCTTGTCACGTCCAAAGTGTCCCATGAGTCCGCCTCCATGAGCCTCTTGCAAAAGGAGCAAACGAAGAGAAGACTCGGGAATGCAAAGTTTGTTAGCTCTCATAAGGTAATCACACTTGATGTAAAAGCGTTCCCAAGATGTATGCGTCAAACGCTTGGCATAAGGAATATCAAAAGTAGGATCGTGCGCATACAAGTCTTTTATGTGCTCAAAGCCAAATACCCTCAATTCAAGTTATTGACAAGCATGCATATGCGGGAAAGAGCATCCGCCACAACATTTTCCTTACCTTTGATGTACTTGATGACATAAGGAAATGACTGAATGAATTCACTCCACTTAGCATGACGCTTGTTCAACATAGTTTGTGCTTTTAAGTACTTAAGCGTTTCATGATCGGTGTGAATGATAAGTTCATGAGGACGAAGATAATGTTCCCATTCACGCAAAACTCGCACTAAAGCATATAGCTCTTTGTCATAGATGGGGTAATTGGGTTGTGCTCCAGAAAGTTTTTCGCTAAAATATGCTATGGGGCGCTTCTCTTGCGTTAACACACCTCCTATGCCATGACCACTAGCATCATAACAAATCTCAAAAGGTTTGTCAAAGTTGGGTAATGCAAGCACGGGAGCATGAGTAAGCAAATTCTTAAGCTCATTAAATGCGGTATCTTGGGATGGTCCCGAAACAAATGGCACATTTTTCTTACTCAAATAATGTAAAGGAGAAGCAATGGTGCTAAAATCCTTCACAAAGCGACGATAGAAACCGGCAAGAAAACTACGCACTTGTTGCAAGTTTGTTAGTTGGGGCCAAGTTTTAATAGCACTGATCTTAGATTCATCTACATGAACACCCTTACAAGACACAACAAAACCCAAGAAAACAAGCTTATCAACACCAAAAAGGCATTTGTCCGTATTAGCATAAAGTCGCTCTTTCCTAAGGGTTTGCAACACGGTTCTAAGATGGGTGACATGCTCTTTGAGGGATTTTCTAAAGACAAGAATATCATCAAAATAGACCACAACAAATACACCAATATAGGGACGAAGAACAAAGTGCATGACTCGCATGAAAGTACCGGATGCTTTGTATAAACCCATTGGCATAACTAGCCATTCATATAAGCCAAATTTGGTCTTAAATGCGGTTTTCCATTCATCACCTTCTTGGATGCGTATTTGATAGTAGCCACTCTTAAGATCAATTTTCGAAAAAATGGCGACTCCGCTAAGCTCATCAAGCATATCATCTAAGCATGGAATAGGATAACGATATGTAACAGTGATAGCATTGATGGGACAGCAATTGGAAGCCATGCGGTAAGTACCATCTTTCTTTGGAACAAGTATGACCAGAACGACAGAGGGGCTCAAGCTTTCACGTACCTGACCATTGTCGATGAGTTGTTGGACTTGCCGTTGGATCTCCTTAGTTTCCTCGGGGTTGACGCGGTAGGGAGCCTTGTTAGGAAGAGGTGCTCCGGGGATGAGGTCGATTCGGTGCTCAATACCTCATAGTGGAGGTAGACCCGGAGGTAGCTCATCCGGGAAAACATCTTGGAATTCCCGCAAAAGAGAAGACAACACTAAAGGTAGATCGTGAGAGGTGTTAGTTTTTGGTGCCTCGTCCTTGCACACAAGGACATAGCGCATAACACGTGATGGGTTCTCACACACTTCTCTCATCTCACTTTTGGTGGCAAATAGGACAAAGTTTCTCTTGTCGCTCATCGTGGAGGCACTCGATTTTGGCTTGTGGCTCTCACTCTATTTTGGGTGGATCACTCTCTCACTCTTTTCTCCATGATGGGTGGCTTGCTTGTCGGCGATCACTTGGCTTGGAGGCATAGGTCGTAGCACATACTCCTTTCGTTTCATCTTGAAGCAATAGTGATTGGTACGCCCGTTGTGTATGACACCGCGGTCAAATTGCCATGGTTGACCAAGAAGGAGGTGGCAAACGGACAGCGGTACGATATCACACTCCAAAGTGTCTTCATATGTTCCAATTTTGAAGGAGACTTTGACCGTATCCTCAACTTGTATAGTATCGGAATAGCTTAGCCATTGAACCTTGTATGGGTGTGGGTGCTTCATCTTGACCAATTGGAGCTTGGAGCATAGTTCTTCACTTGCCAAGTTGTGACAACTACCTCCATCGATGATGACCTTGACGGACCTTCCATTGATGTCGGCCTTGGTGTGGAAGATGTGGCATCTTTGGTCTTCGTCTTTTTGATGTTGAAGAGTCAATACTTTGGATACAACGAGAGCGGGGCTTGAATCCTCATCACAAAATACTTGATCATCTGCATCTTCATTCATGCGCTGGTGCATGGTCACTTGCTCAAGGGCTTATATTTGCTCTTCACTCATGGAGTCATAGGTTCTGTCGTCGTTGAGGATCATGGTGCGCTTGTTGGTACACTCAAAGGACTTGTGGCCTCGGCCGCCACAAGTGAAACACTTGATAGAACTTTTCTTGAAGGTCTCGTCGGTTGGAGTAGATGATGAAGCGCACGTCTCGAAGTTTCTTTTAGTAGGAGGACGGCTTGAGGTTGTCGAAGTTTTCTTGTAACTCGACTTGTCGCCGTTGCTTGTACATGGCTTGGTTGAGTTAGAAGTTGTTGGAGTCGTAGAAGCTTGGGTGTTGGAGAAGTCGTAGCTCTTGGATGAGTACTTGGCGTACTTGAAGTCATCTTGCACTTGACGTTCCGCTTTGGTAGCTTGATGCACGAGCTCAATGAGGTTGGAGTAGGGTTGGAAGTCGGCAATCTTCTTGATGGGATGATTGAGGCCATTCAAGAAACAGTCCATAGTTTGCTCATCATCTTCCATGACATTGGCTCTTATCATGGCAATCTCCTTTTCCTTATAGTATTCTTCAACGCTCTTTGTTCCTTGCTTGAGTAGTTGGAGCTTCTTGAAGAGATCGCTGTTTTAGTAGGTTGGCACAAAGCATGCTCACATGACATCTTTCATTTGAGCCCAAGTGGTGATTGGTGGTTCACCTCTTGCTTCTCGACGCTCAAGGACTTGTTCCCACCATATGAGCACATAGTCTTGGAACTCAAGTGATGCCGTAGTGATCTTCTTCTCTTGCTCATAGTTGTGCAAACGAAAGATTTTGTCGACCTTCAATGCCCATGATAGGTACTCTTCGGGATCATTACTTCCATTGAACTTGGGCATGGTGAACTTTAAATTCCCGTAGCGTTCCTCTTCATTGTGTTGGGGTCGAGGGTGGTGATGATGCCCTTGACGTGGAGGATTATCAACCTCATGTTGCTCTTGGCGTGGGGGATTTCCATAGCCATCTTTCTCTTGTTGAACTTGAGGTTGTGGAGGAGCTTGTCGAGCTTGTGGAGGAGCTTGAGGAACTTGACGATGCACTCTTGGTTGGTAGTTTCGCTCTTGAATTTCTTTGCAAAATGCTTCATCTTGATTGCGCCTATCTCTCGGTTGCGATTGGCAATGGCTCGACTTGATTCTTGAAGGGCACGTTGCACCTCAAGAGCTTGTTCTTCACGTTGTTGTTGTTGAAGACATTGAGCCTCAGCGTCTTGTTTGTCTTGATGTTGTCGTGCTCGCTCTTCCTCTTGGTGATGTTGATGTTGTCGTACTTGAGCTTGTACAAGAGGGACTTGGTGTTGACGATGTCGATGTGCTTGCTCGTCGACATGCTCTTGTGGATGATTGCCGTGTAGAGGATTGCGAGTTGCTTGACGGTCTTTACGCGCGACTCAACGTAGAGTGTTTGATGTCGGTGTACTTGAGCCGGAGAGGGTGTCATCGGTGTGTCGACTTGAAAAACTCCGTCTTGAGTAGGAAGAAGTGGAAGAATGGCGATTCACCAACAAGGCATGGATATCGTCCATTCTTGCATCCTTCTCTTGTTTGTGAGCGTCGAGCTTGTTGTCGAAGTAGTCTCTTGTTCGTTGCTCAGAGAGTCGCAAGTCGGTGGTGAGATTGTCGATGCAGTTGCTCATTACTTGTTGTTCTTGGTGCAAAGCTCTTTGTGCACCGAAGAGGTGGCTCTTGGTGACATAGGACGAGATGTCGTCGTCTTGCTTGATGAAGAGTGTGTTGGTAGAAGGACTTGGCCTATCCATCATTCCAAGGAAATATGTGAGTGGGAGAAGTAGAAGAACTTATACCAAATGTACCTTGACCGATGTTGAAGATGGATCAATGATCACTCAAATGTGGACAAGGAAAGAGCACAATTGGTACCAATTCTTGTCGGTTCTTGCACCTACACAAGTAAAAGCTTATGGTGGAGCTCGGTTAGGATGGGGGCACAAAATTTGATGCAATTGTTAGTGAGCTTCAATAATTTTGGAAAAGATGCACAAATTTGCAAATGCAACAAGTAGACCAATAGCAAGATATGTTACACGGAAACACACATGCAAATAGATAAGTGGGGTCGTGCAACCAAGGGATGAGCCAAAATTTGGGGACCACAAAAATGCTCTTGTTGCACAACACTAGAGAGACGCTAGCACGCTTGCACAATAGGCGGATACAGAGCTTGTGCACAACCTACTAAGCAAAAATGCAACGACTTCTATCCCAAATATGCTATATGTATGGTATTCCAATGGTATGATCCAAGATGATCGGATATGACAATCTTATTGTCATATGATGCTATGGTTCTTGCTTATAATCACTTTGCTTATCTTTCCTTCTTGCTTAAAAGCTTGTTTGGCTCTTTCACTTTCGAGCTCTTTTCTCATGCAAAACTTCACGAACCAAGATAGCAATTGTGTATGCGATGACAACTTTGTGACACAAAATATGATACCAAGATATGCACCACTATGATATGGTATTTATGCTACGTGGAGTATGATCACTAATGTGCACAAGTCACGTTGACGGCAATACTCAACGGCTAGTCTCGATGGGTAAGCAACGCAAAAGTAAGGGTATGTGGTTATCAATGCAAATGGCACGCAAAGACAAATATGTCGTCGAGGTTACCGCTGCGGTAGTCGTTTGTAAGCACGGACGGTTGTTGGCGATGACGAGTCCTTGGCGAAGATGAGCGGTGGTGATGTTGATGTCAAACCCTACCTATATAGCCAAAACTCAATAGGACACGGGAGCCACAACACAAATTCTCAAAGACCAAAACATGTCAAAATCGTCGTAGGTGGTAGCGGTGAGTGATGGTGGTGCTTGTGGAAAGTGGTGGTGGTATCGGGGTTCGCAAAAGGTGGTGGAAGGTGGAGAGGTGGTGGTGGCCGAACTGAATTTTTTTAGTTTCGTCAGGGTTCAACGGACGTCCGGTGGAGAGCGTTCGTCCGGTCGCCAGATGTCCGGTGGTCGGCGAACGTCTTGTGCCTGGGTGGAATCGGGCATGGGATGAAAACTCGGGTTCGTGGAGGATGAAGGTGGAGAGGTCAAATCCGAGCGATTTTGTGGATGGAAATGGTGGAGAAGATGGGGAAAAGCTAGATCCACACGTGGCAAAGCAAATCCATGGATCAAATCCAACAAAACTTCATCACACCAACAAATCACAAAACAATTTTGGGGCTATTTTTGGTGGGGATTTTGGAATTTAGGATTTAGGATGAAATCAACAAAATCAAGCTAGAAAACAAAGGGTTGGGGCTCCAAAAACGTGATCAACGTGGCTCGTGATACCAAGATGATGTAGGGTAGAACCCTAGACACCCGATCTTTCACGTTTGGAGAGAATCCTACCAAGAACACAAAGAACACGAGAGGGGAAACGAGGGAAACACAAGAGAAAACACTCAACCAACAAGAATATAGTCACACATGCGCTAGTCCTCAGAACACAAAAGGGTACAAGATCCGAATCCAACAAGGGACGATACATAGAATAACCGTTTCTTCTCCGTGAGGAGGTCTTGAAGAGGGTCTTCTCCGAGAGGAGGTCTTGAATCCAAGTGGATCTTCTCCGAGGAGGTGTCGGTCCCTCGCGATGGAGTAGATCCGGATGGATGAGCAAAGCTCTATCTCAAAGTATGAGCTATCACAATGCTAACCCTAGCTAGGAGGTGGAAGAGGTCTATTTATAGTCGCAATACAAAAGGGGGCCGAAGTGAAGGGGTACAAGGGCTTTAGCCCGCAGCTGCGTGCACACAGGCAGCAAACATCCGCTGGGGACCGGTCGTCCGGTGGCTCATGGGGGTTCGGACGTCCTGTAGTCGTCGGACTTCCGTTGTTTCCGTTCTGCCATGGTGGTGCCGGACGTCCAGTCACTTCAGACTTCCGCTAATTTCCCTTCAGTGGTGATGGTGTCGGTCGTCCGGTGTAGGTCGGACGTCCACTTGCTGGGAGGTGTGGCCGGTCGTCCGGTCCTGGCCATACGTTCGCTCGCTGTAGCTCGCGGTGGCTAGAACTTGTGCAGGCTGGGCTACAGGTGTCGGACGTCCGGTCCCGACCGGTCGTCCGGTGGCTGTAGCTTCTATGGCAGCTCTTCTTCTTGTCCCTCGTACTTGTTGTCCTATCCATCTTGGCCATTGGATGTAGCAGTTCTATGGCCTCCTTCTAAGTACCTGATCACACATTGTGTTTCCACTTGAGGTAGTATCCATGTCTCATGTGTAGAAAGGGGTAGTTCAGAGAGGAGCGAGTTCACCTTATCTTCGATAGCCTTTGCTCGAGCTCTTGTCATAGGTCCAAGTGGTGTCGTGGGAGATGTAGATACGTCCATGGGGATGATCGTGGGATGCTCCGCATCAATTACTCTTCCTCGAAAACCCTTCACTTCCACCTGCTTGAGAAGAGTTTCATGCCACACTATAATGTTTGGACCAAGCACGGAGAAAGAGGGGTTATGATGGAAGACAATGAAGAAGAAGAAGAGGATAATGACAACTCTATGTTCCCTGAATACGGTGATACTGCAATGGGGGAAGCTAAAGATCAGCAGGCACAAGATGTTCCTGCTGATGATCTTCGCCGCGTCATTGTTGATGCACCGAGAGAATGCAAAAGCGAAAGGGACAAGTTGAAGTTCGATTACATGTTAGAGGATCACAAAAAATGGTAGTACCCAAATTGCGAAGATGGCAACATAAAGCTCGGTACCACACTGGAATTGCTGCAATCGAAGGCAGAGAATGGTGTATTTGACAAGGGATTTGGTTCGCTACTGAAAATAATGAAGAAGAAGCTTCCAAAGGACAACAAATTGCCTGACTGCATCCTAGGATTAGAGGTGCAAAAGATACATGCATGCCCTAATGACTGCATCCTCTACCGCGGTGAGGAGTACGAGAATTTGAATGCATGCCTGGTATGCAGGGCATTGCGGTATAAGATCAGACGAGATGACCCTGGTGATGTTGAGGGCGAGCTCCCTAGAAAGAGGGTTCCTGCCAAGGTGATGTGGTATGCTCCTATAATACCACGGTTGAAACGTCTGTTCAGAAACAAAGAGCATGCCAAGTTGTTACGATGGCACAAAGAAGATCGTAAGAAAGACTGGATGTTGAGAGTACCCGTTGATGGGTCACAGTGGAGAAAAATTGAGAGAAAGTGTCTAGACTTTGCACTTGACACAAGGAACTTATGGTTTGGTTTAACTGCAAATGGCATTAATCCTTTTGGGGAGAAGAGCAACAATCATAGCAACTGGCATGTGACTCTATGTATCTATAACCTTCCTCCTTGGTTGTGCATGAAGCGGAAGTTCATTATGATGCCAGTGCTCATCCAAGGCCCTAAGCAACCCAAAAACTATATTGATGTGTACCTAAGGCCATTAGTTGAAGAACTTTTACAGTTGTGGGATAAAAAAGGTGTACATGTGCGGGCTGAGCACAAACAACAGGAATTTGACCTACGAGCATTGATGTTTGTAACCATCAATGATTGGCCTGCTCTTAGTAACCTTTCAGGACAGACAAACAAGGGATACAATGCATGCACGCACTGTTTATGTGAGACTGAGAGCATATATTTGGACAAATGCAAGAAAAATGTGTACCTGGGACATCGTTGATTTCTTCTGACCAAGCATGCCTTAAGAAAGAAAGGCAAGCATTTCAAAGGTGAGGCAGATCACTGGAAGAAGCATGTCCTCCGTACTGGTGATGATATGCCCCCGAGCCCGCTCCTCATCGTTGCCGCCCCCGAGCCCGCTCCTCGTTGCCGAAGCTGCTAGGCTGCCCAAGCTCCGCCGTCACCTCCGAGCCCGATCCTCGTTGCCAACACCCCCAAGTCCACTCCTCATCGCCGATGCCCCCGAGCCCGCTCCTCGTCGCCCACGCCGCCTTGTTGTGAGCCCCGCCCCGCCCCCCTCCTCTCCTTCTATC
>NC_041393.1:328550562-328578633 GCF_002162155.2 Triticum dicoccoides | reverse complement strand
ACCGACGCTGCCGACCCCGATGCCGAAGGCGGTGGCAAGTGCACATCAAGTGTATTTCTGAATTTACTAAATGTTTTGATAGTGCTAAACTATGCACATCAAGTGTATGATGAAATGCCAGAGGGCTCCAGGAATTTTAGGAATTTTTGAGATTTTTTGTGGTGAGGTGTTGATGCACAAAAGAGAGTTTGGCAAAGTTTCAGAATTTTTGGAGCAATTTAAATTGGTCTTTGACCATGGAGTTTGAATCTGGTCCAAATTTGAAATGGATGAAATTTGAAAAATTTGAACTATGGAACTAAATGTTTTGGTGGAATGGGTTGTGGGTATTGTCAAATAGATGGAACAGTTTTTGTGGGTGCAAAAGAATTGGGGAGAATATAGCTCCTTTGCAAATCAAAGGAACTATGAATAATTGAAATTCCAACTTTGGAATTTATTAAATATAAGAAAAATATTTACATAGTTATAGATATTCATGATCAAAGTCATTTTTAGAGAAATTTGCATAGGTCATTAATCAAAGTTAGAGATATTTGCATATATAGGTTATTATCAAAGTTACTCATGATCGAAGTCATTTTTTAGTGAAATTTGCATAGAGATTTTTTTAGAGAAATGGTGGAGTTCACAACAACAAAGTGAGGCCAAGAATCAAATAACATATGCATGCATGCATATATAATAGAAAAATCTTATATGACTCGAGTAAGAAGAGATTTTTTTAGTTCTTTTAGATAGAGAAACAAATGTTAAAATTTGCATATAATGAGTGGTTACTTCACATGATGATCTTGCTAAAATAAAATGAAGAACAAAATTGTGGCCACCTAATTTTTTTTCACTCGGTGGAATTACATGATTTGTGGTGACAAAATTGTGGTGATCGTCGATGTTGGAGCTGTTGGTCCCTCATCGTCCCTCCGTTGTTCGACGAAAGGTGTTCATTTGTTGTAGAAACATAACCCTGATCACTTTGGTGCAACACCGCCCCCATTGTGTCCATTTGTAACATGTATGTGTTTGATCACCGCGGGCTTATATAGTCTTCTTTCATGGTTGATGGAGTAGAGTTGTGAGATGAGATTTCCCTTTGATTTTGAGGCATATGAAAACATGATTTGCACGTCGGACATGCATGAGAGATGCGGTCCACAAAGTATCCTCTCCTAAAACATAGGATGACTCATGAGATATGATTCTAGATAATGTGCAATGCCTCATATCGCGAACATAGTTATATTGGATAATTGATCCTCATATAAATGGAGAATAAAAGTCTTTTTTAATTGACTAAATACATCCGATAGATATAACAGAGAGTGTGGCAGAAAATTACACTTCATCTAAAATTATGAGTAAATATGATTATGAAGAAATATCATTATGATGAAAAATAAAATAATTCTTCTTTCATGAAGAAATATGTCTAAGTCATAAGTTTGCTGCTGGTATTGTTCCCATGCCATGGTAAACATGTTTAGGCACTGTAACAAGCTTGCTAACATGCTATGATGCTATTACTGTTTTACACTTGTTGAAAAACTTCTAAGTCTGAAACTGACTATTTTAACTTGTCAACTTTGCATGATGTTTGCCACTAATCCATTGGTCATATACATATGATTCCTTGTTGTGATTTGGTTTATGTAATGTGTACTTTGATGACATGCCCTTGGTTGCCATGTAAAGTTGTTGTCGTGACTCAATCTTGCTCTCAAGTTGTCATCATAATGTCGTTGTTTTGCATTCCCAAATTTCATTAAGTCTGAAAAACTTGTCAAATCATATATCCATGTTGTAATATTTGCACAAACTATGTAACACGACAGAAACTTAGAACAAGAAGAGATCTTGGAGGAAATAGTCCGCGACGAGGATGATGATGATATCACCTCACAGTTTCTCAACGACTCCAATGGTGAGGGAAGAGAAGATGATGGCTCCCCCGGTGTTGGAGCCTTAACTGTTGCAAAGTCCGGCGAGGTATATATATTAATTAGGCCTCTCCTGACTAGCTAGATGCATTAATTGATATGTATGTACAAATATTAACGATTCTTTCTTATTTTAGCCCTCCGGATCGAGCCAACCTTCTATAAGGAGACGAGGCCCAAAAAAAGGTTGCGCGAGAATGAAAGGTTTACGACAGAAGAAGTCGCTGCAGATGGAAAACTGACTCTTCCCAAGCGGTCGTCAGTCTGTTTTATACATCAGTGCGGAGTTGTTGTTAGGGTCAATGTCCCGACCAGCATCAAAGAATAGAACAAAAAGAAGGACGATGAATTTTCTTATGTGGACGATAGATGCAAAGATGAGCTTTGGAACTCGCTCATGACAAATTTCACCCTACCACCAGAGGTAGATCCAAAAAACCCAGTTATAGAGCAAAAAGTCAAGGCGTGGGGCCTTAAGAAGATGGACGAACAATTTAAGAACTGGAAGAAAAGATTGAATGAATAGTTTGTCGAGAAAGAGAAGACTCCAGAATTCACCGGTCAATATGCGAAGATAAAAGATCACTGGCCTGCATTTGTGGCGTACAAGAAGTTGGAGAAAGCTAAGAAAAGGTCATTGATAAATAAGCTAAATGCTGCAAAGAAGGAATATCACCATGTTACGGGGTTTGGTGGCTACAAGGTTGCCCGGCCTACATGGGACAAAGCTGAGAATGACCTGCTTGATAAAGGTGTCAAACTAGAGACATTGAACTGGCCCGAACGGGCAAGGACTTGGTTCTTCGGGCATGGGGGAACTTTGTACCCAGAAACAGGGAAGTGTGTTTATAAGAAAGCTCAACTTACAACAACCATTGCAAAGATTCAGGATGCAATCAAGGTCATGCATGAAGGGAACTTCCATCCCAACGGAGAGAAGGACGAGTTGTCACGCGCCCTCGGGAATCCTGAACACCCTGGACGAACACGAGGCACATCAGGCTTTGTTTCATGGAAGCATGGGTTTCCCGGTAGCTGTGCCACTTATAGAAGCCGAGGGAGAAAGAAGAAAGAGGAAGTAGACCGGATGAAGAAGGTAGAAGAAATATTAGCGTTATCGGAGAAGAAAATAGAGGCACTTACCAGTCAGCGAGCTACCAGCCCACCATCTCGGCAGCATGAAGATCCTTCATGTGATAGTGCCCACGAAGCTACCCCACCATCTCAGCAGAAAAGCGGTGTGGCTTCCATAGAGCTCGTTTAGCCTGAAATCACGGCTCCTCGCTACCCTGTGGATGATATCATGGAGAAGGAACATTGTGATCTACGTGTGAAATGCATGAACATAACCTTGAAGGTGGTGGTTGGCTATGCCTTACCTCGTGGACCTGATGGAACTTTCCATTGTTGTCCAATTCCACAACCATTGTTGGGGTGGATGAAGTTATGAACGGAATTGAGGAGCTAGAGCTTGATTACCCTACAGGTGAAGTGGAGACTCATTTGAGAGATGCCATAAGGACTACCATTCTATGGAGAAAGGAACACATCGTGATTCCACACTGGCTGCCGCGTCAACAGACTCAACCGAAGGAGGCCCCTCATCAAACTCCTTACAGTCCAGCTCTATATCCACTGCCTTAGTCGTCTATGCCGCGTCAACACACTCCTCTGCCTCAGCTGTCTCCGCCACGTCAGCGGACTCCGCCATAGGAGGCCCCTGATACGTCCCCAACGTATCTATAATTTATGAAGCATTCATGCTATTTTATTATCTATTTTGAATGATTATGAGCTTTATTATACACTTTTATATTACTTTTGCGACTAACCTGTTAACCGGAGGCCCAACCCATATTGTTGTTTTATTGCCCGTTTCAGTATTTTGAAGAAAAGGAATATCAAACGGAGTCCAAACGGAATGAAACCTTCGGCAACGTGATTTTTGGAACGATCGTGACCCAGGAAACTTGGAGAGCAAGCCAGGGAAGCGTCGAGGAAGCCACGAGATAGGGGGCATGCCCACCCCTCTGGGCGCGCCCTCCACTCTGGTGGGCCCCTCGAGGCTCCCCCGACCGACTTCTTTCGCCTATATAAGCCTACGTACCCTAAAAACATCGATACAGAACATAGACCGGGAGTTCCGCCACTGCAAGCCTCTGTAGCCACCAAAAATCTCTTGGGAGCCCGTTCCGGCACCATCCCGGAGGGGGAATCCATCACCGGTGGCCATCTTCATCATCCCGGCGCTCTCCATGATGAAGAGGGAGTAGTTCACCCTCGGGGCTGAGGGTATGTACCAGTAGCTATGTGTTTGATCTCTCTCTCTCTCTCTCATGTTCTCTCTATGGCACGATCTTGATGTATCGCGAGCTTTGCTATTATAGTTGGATCTTATGATGTTTATCCCTCCTCTACTCTCTTGTGATGAATTGAGTTTTCCTCATGAAGTTATCTTATCAGATTGAGTCTTTAAGGATTTGAGAACACTTGATGTATGTCTTGCTGTGTTTATCTGTGATGACAATGGGATATCACGTGCCACTTGATGTATGTTTTGGAAATCAACTTGCGGGTTCCGCCCATGAACCTATGCATAGGGGTTGGCACAAGTTTTCGTCTTGACACTCCGGTCGAAACTTTGGGGCAAGGTTGTCAGAATCGCGATTCGGCTATACGATTCTACGACTTTACGATCCAAACTAACCCCTTCGATTCTACGATTTTACTTCATATAATCTATGTTTCTACGATCCTGATAGTGAAGATTCTACGATTTGTGATCCTACCATCGGAGCTCCGATCTGATTCAAAATCACAATTCTGACAACCTTGCTTTGGGGTACTCTTTGAAGTACTTTGTGTTGGTTGAATAGATGAATCTGAGATTGTGTGATCCATATCGTATAATCATACCCACGGATACTTGAGGTGACAATGCAGTATCTAGGTGACATTAGGGTTTTGGTTGATTTGTGTCTTAAGGTGTTATTCTAGTACAAACTCTTGAATAGATCGATCCAAAAGAATAACTTTGAGGTGGTTTCGTACCCTACCATAATCTCTTCGTTCGTTCTCCGCTGTTAGTGGCTTTAGAGTGACTCTTTGTTGCATGTTGAGGTATTGTTATATGATCTGGCTATGTTATTATTGTTGAGAGAACTTGCACTAGTGAACGTATGAACCCTATGCCTTGTTTCCTATCATTGCAATACCGTTTACGCTCATTTTTATCATTAGTTACCTTGCTGTTTTTATATTTTCAGATTACAAATACCTTTATCTACCATCCATATTGCACTTGTATCACCATCTCTTCGCCGAACTAGTGCACCTATACAATTTACCATTGTATTGGGTGTGTTGGGGACACAAGAGACTCTTTCTTATTTGGTTGCAGGGTTGTTTGAGAGAGACCATCTTCATCCTACGCCTCCCACAGATTGATAAACCTTAGGTCATCCACTTGAGGGAAATTTGCTAATGTCCTAGAAACCTGTGCACTTGCAGGCCCAACAACGTCTACAAGAAGAAGGTTGTGTAGTAGACATCAAGCTCTTTTCTGGCGCCGTTGCCGGGGAGGTGAGTGCTTGAAGGTATATCTTTAGATCTTGCAATCCAATCTTTTTGTTTCTTGTTTTATCAGTAGTTTAGTCTATAAAAGAAAAACTACAAAAAAATGGATTTGAGTTTGTCTCATACGCTTCATCATTTTAATATCTTTCGTGGGAATGATGGAAAGGAAAATTGTGCTCAAGTGCTGAAGAAGAAGTCTATAAAATGTTTGGTACTATATCTTTGTATGATGAGCATGATTGCAATGCTGTTAGTATGAATTCCTTGAATATCCATGATGCTAATGATATGCAAAGCCACAAGCTTGGGGAAGCTATGTTTGATGAAGATGATATGTTTAGTCCCCCAAGTTTTGATGAGAATATTTATTATGATGAAAGCATGCCTCCTATTTATGATGATTATATTGATGAAAGTGGATTTGGAGAGGTCATGACTTTATTTAGTGATGAATCCACTATCTTGGAAGAGGTTTCAATCGATTATGATGAGAACGAAGTTGCTACTTATGATGATTATTGTGATGAAACTTATGCTATAAAAAGTAGTGATAATTATATTTATAGAACTTGTCATGATTACGATTACCCTTTTTCTGAACATTAGTCTTTTAATGTGGAAACAATTTTTAGTGTTCTAGTCTCTTATGATACTCCCACTATTCCGAATGAGAAGAATTTTGCTTATGAGGAGAGTAGTAAATTTTCTATCCTTGTAGATCATGAAAAGAATGCTTTAGGTGCTGGTTATATTGTTGAATTCATTCATGATTCTACTGAAAATTATTATGAGGGAGGAACATATGCATGTAGAAATTGCAATAATGTCAAGTTTCTTCCCTATGTGTTGAAAATCTTGAAGCTATGCTTGTTTTACCTTCCTATGCTAGTTGATTATTGTTCCCATAAGTTGTTTTCTCACAAAATCCCTATGCATAGGAATTGGGTTAGACTTAAATGTGCTAGTCATATGATTCATGATGCTTCCGTAATGTTTCAAACCTTATCTTTTATGTGAGCATCCTTGTCATCATCATGCCTAGCTAGAAAGGCATTAAAGAAAAGCGCTTGATGGGAGACAACCCAATATTTACCTTTACTGTTTTTGTGTGTCCACATGATTGTTCTACCGTAGTAATCATGTTTTATAGCTTTTGTTTCAATAAAGTGCCAAGTAAGACCTTTAGGATAGCTTACGGTGATAGTTGTGTTGATCCTGCTGAAAATCACAAACTTTTGCACCTAGTAAATTAGTTGTGTTGATTCACAGAAACGTGCTTCTGATCTGATTATTTTTGCTCTGGATTGGTACACAAATTTATTAGGACTTCCTAATTTGGTAGGATTTTTGGAGTTCCAGAAGTATACGTTTGATACATATTACTACAGACTGTTCTGTTTTTGACAGATTCTGTTTTCTATGCGTTGTTTGCTAATTTTGATGAATCTATGAGTAGTATCGGAGTGTATGAACCATAGAGAAGTTATAATACAGTAGATATTACACCAATATGAATTTAGAATGAGTTCATTATAGTACCTAAGTGGTTTTTTTATTTTGTTATACTAACAGAGCTTACGAGTTTTCTGTTGAGTTTTGTGTTGTCAAGTTTTCAAGTTTTGGGTAAAGATTCGATGGACTATGGAATAAGGAGTGGCAAGAACCTAAGCTTGGGGATGCCCAAGGCACCCCAAGATAATATTCAAGAATATCCAAAAGCCTAAGCTTGTGGATGCCCCGGATGGCATCCCCTCTTTCGTCTTTGTTCATCGGTAACTTTACTTGGAGCTATATTTTTATTCGCCACATGATATGTGTTTTGCTTGGAGCATCATTTTCTTTTGTTAGTATTTGCTTGCTGTTATTTAGAATAATGTTTTGCTTCTTTAGTTTCAATAAAAATGTCAAGGATAGCCTTTACCATGCTTATTTTGCTAGTATACATGTTGCTGTTTCAAAACAGAAAGTTTACCGCTGTTGCAAAACTTCCCTAGAAAATTCAGAGAATGGTATAATGTTGAAACTTTTTGCATATTGAGCTCTGATAAATCTTCTACAGCGTAGTAGTTTTCTCCTAATTTTTGGAGTTAGGGAAGTATGATGAATCTTGCATTCTTTACAGACTATACTGTTTTGGCAGATTGTTGTTATGGTTGCATTGCTTGCATATGTTTGCTTGTTTAATGATTCTATTTGAGGATAGGAGTATTAAATATGCAGAGACATTTAGTATGAAATGTGAATAATAATTTTAGTGAGGTGTTACAGTAGAAAATGATAAGGTTATGCATTGGTTTATACTAACCTATCTCACGAGTTCTTGTTGAGTTTGGTGTGGATGAAGCTTTTGATAAAAAGAGAAACAATGATATGAGATGAATTAAGGAGACACAAAAGTTCAAGCTTGGGGATGCCCAAGGCACCCCAAGATAATATTTCAAGAAGTCTCAAGCATGTAAGCTTGGGGAAGCCCCGTTAGGCATCCCATCTTTCTTCTTCAACAACTATCAGTTAGTATCGGTTGAGCCTAAGTTTTTGCTTCTTCACATGAGTTGTGCTATCCTTGCAATGTCATTTTATTTTGCTTTGCTTGATGCTTGAATACAATACCAAGATCTGAAATTCTTAAATGAGAGAGAGTCTTCACATAGTTACATAATTATTTAGCTACTCATTGATCTTCACTTATATCTTTTTGGAGTAGTTTTCATTTACTCGTGTGCTTCACTTATATCCTATGAGTAAATGGTTGAATGAGTTGAATGTCATAAATCTGAAATTATATACGTTTCATTTACTTATCCCATGGGGATTAATGACTTCACATCTAGGAAGTAGAGGTTGTAAATTTATTGAAGGTTAGCAAGCATTGTATTGGTCATTTGAACAATTCATGAAAGAATATTGAAGGAAGAGAGATTTCACATATAAATATACTATCTTAGACATCTTTTATAATTGTGAGCACTCATTAAGTATGATATGCTAAAGAGTTGATGTTGGACAAGGAAGACAATGTAATGGGTTATGTTTTCTCACATCTCAGTTAAAGTATATTGTCATGGATCATTCAAACATGTTGAGCTTGCCTTTCCCCCTCATGCTAGCCAAATTCCTTGCACCAAGTAGAGATACTACTTGTGGTTCCAAATATCCTTAAACCCAGTTTTGCCATGAGAGTCCACCATACCTACCTATGGATTGAGTAAGATCCTTCAAGTAAGTTGTCATTGGTGCAAGCAATAAAAAATACTTTGTAAATATGTATTATTTATTAGTGTGAAGAAAATAAGCTTTATACGATCTTGTTATGGAAGCAATAAAAGCGAGGGACTGCATAATAAAGGTCCATATACAAGTGGCAATATAAAGTGACGTTCTTTCGCATTAAGATTTTGTGCATCCAACCCTAAAAGGGCATGACAACCTCTGCTTCCTGCTGCGAAGGGCCTATCTTTTACTTTATGTCTTTTACTTTTATGCAAGAGTCAAGGTGATCTTCACCTTTCCCTTTTCTTTTATCCTTTGGCAAGCACCTCGTGTTGGAAAGATCCTGATATATATATCCAATTGGATGTAAGTTAGCATGAACTATTATTGTTGATATCACCCAAAGGTGAATACGTTGGGAGGCAACTATAAGCACCTATCTTTCTCAGTGTCCGACTAAAACTCCATAACCATTAGTATTGCGTGAGTGTTAGCAATTGTAGAAGACTATATGATAGTTGAGTATGTGGAGTTTGCCATTCCTGAAAATAAGATGAATTGTAATTGTTTGATGACTAAGAATGAAGTTTGCTAGTTTATGGTCTATGTTTTCAACATGTAAATTGCTTGTTACTTGTTCATGGGAAGTTTTATGAGATGAACTACTGTTATGACATATAATTATGCTAGAAAAGGTGATTGAAATTATTATTGATCAAACTTGTGCACCTTCTAGCATTCACACTTCATAAATTCTTTCTTTTATCATTTACCTACTCAAGGACGAGTAGGAATTAAGCTTGGGGATGCTGATACGTCTCCAACGTATCTATAATTTATGAAGCATTCATGCTATTTTATTATCTGTTTTGAATGATTACGGGCTTTATTATACACTTTTATATTACTTTTGGGACTAACCTATTAACCGGAGGCCCAGCCCATATTGCTGTTTTATAGCCTATTTCAGTATTTCGAAAAAAAGGAATATCAAACGCAGTCCAAACGGAATGAAACCTTCGGCAACGTGATTTTTGGAACGAATGTGACCCCGAAAACTTGGAGAGCAAGCCAGGGAAGCGTCGAGGAAGCCACGAGATAGGGGGGCGCCCTCCACTCTCCTGGGCCCCTCAAGGCTCCCCCGACCGACTTCTCTCGCATATATAAGCCTACGTACCCTAAAAACATCGATACATAAGATAGATCGGGAGTTCCGCCGCCGCAAGCCTCTGTAGCCACCAAAAACCTCTCGGGAGCCCATTCCGGCACCCTGCCGGAGGGGGAATCCATCACCAGTGGCCATCTTCATCATCCCGACGCTCTCCATGACGAGAAGGGAGTAGTTCACCCTTGGGGCTCAGGGTATGTACCGGTAGCTATGTGTTTGATCTCTCTCTCATGTTCTCTCTATGGCACGATCTTGATGTATCGCGAGCTTTGCTATTATAGTTGGATCTTATGATGTTTCTCCCCCCTCTACTATGTTATGATGAATTGAGTTTTCCTCTTGAAGTTATCTTATCGGATTGAGTATTTAATGATTTGAGAACACTTGATGTATGTCTTGCCGTGTTTATCTGTGGTGACAATGGGATGTCACGTGCCACTTGATGTATGTTTTGGTGATCAACTTGTGGGTTCCGCCCATGAACCTATGCATAGGGGTTGGCACACGTTTTGGTCTTGACTCTCCGGTAGAAACTTTGGGGCACTCTTTGAAGTACTTTGTGTTGGTTGAATAGATGAATCTGAGATTGTGTGATGCATATCGTATATTCATACCCACGGATACTTGAGGTGACAACGGAGTATCTAGGTGACATTAGGGTTTTGGTTGATTTGTTTCTTAAGGTGTTATTCTAGTACGAACTCTTGAATAGATCGATCCGAAAGAATAACTTTGAGGTGGTTTCGTACCCTACCATAATCTCTTCGTTCGTTCTCCGCTATTAGTGGATTTGGAGTGACTCTTTATTGCATGTTGAGGGATAGTTATATGATCTAGCTATGTTATTATTGTTGAGAGAACTTGCACTAGTGAACGTATGAACCCTATGCCTTGTTTCCTATCATTGAAATACCATTTACGCTCATTTTTATCATTAGTTACCTTGCTGTTTTGATATTTTCAGATTACAAATACCTTTATCTACCGTCCATATTGCACTTGTATCACCATCTCTTCGCCGAACTAGTGCACCTATACAATTTACCATTGTATTGGGTGTGTTGGGGACACAAGAGACTCTTTGTTATTTGGTTGCAGGGTTGTTTGAGAGAGACCATCTTCATCCTACGCCTCCCATGGATTGATAAACCTTAGGTCATCCACTTGAGGGAAATTTGCTACTGTCCTACAAACCTGTGCACTTGCAGGCCCAACAACGTCTACAAGAAGAAGGTTGTGTAGTAGACATCAGCCCCTTAGTAGAATCCTCTACCGCCTCAGCTGTCTCTGCCGCCTCAGTGGACTCCACCAGAGGAGGCCCCTCAGCAGAATCCGCCGCGTTAGCTGACTCCGTTGTCTCAGCACCGGCAGAAGAGATCCGCCGCCGCTCCAGCGGCTATTAGTACAACAACAAAGAAATCCAAAGCAGGTACAAGCTTCAAGAAGGTTCCTGCCAAGAGACCCTACGACATGACTAACGAGGAAACCAATGACATCGTGGCTGCCGACGTGAAACGCCAACTGATAACCCACAAGTATAGGGGATCGTTTGTAGACTTTTTGAATAAATAAGAGTGTCGAACCCAACAAGGAGCTAAAGGTAGAATAAATATTCCCTCAAGTTCTATCGACCATCGATACAACTCTACACACACTTAACGTTTGCTTTACCTAAAACAAGTATGAAACTATTTTGCAAGAAGAATGAGTACTCTGTGAGAATAAAACTATGAATAAATTGCAAGGTAATAAAAGTAGATAGCCTTTTTCAACAAGAAAGTCATTTGTCCCTAGGAAATCGATAACTAGACCGGTAATCATTCTTGCAATTTTATATGAGGGAGAGGCATGAGCTAACATGCTTTATCTACTTGGATCATATGCACTTATGATTGGAACTCTAGCAAGAATTAGCAACAACTAAAGATCATTAAGGTCGTGAAACCCAACCGTAGCATTAAGTATCAAGTCCTCTTTACTCCCATACACCATAACCCACTTATCCGTGTTCAGGCTGATGTATCCCCGGCAACCGACAATAAGCAAACCATGAAAGTATTGCAACACCCTACCGCAGGGACCCCTCCATTTGCGCGACATGGAGGGCACTGTCGGACAGCACCATAAATAAAATATACACTCATACCAACCAAGATCACGGATTAGCCCACATATCAATTTGATCCCAGAATAGTTTTCCTTTGTGTCAAGCGATAATTCCTAAAGTATTCAAATTGATCCAACGTGTCTCCCATTATCATGTTGAATGGGGTTTTCTCAGGATTATCAAAGTAGTGTTTAATATTTTTCACATAACAATCATCGATGGTTTTAGGAGGTTCCCCATCTCCACGAGTAGCAAGTACAACTATTTTTTTGGTATTTCATGTTCCATATCCATACCTATAGATAGAGAACAACTTAGAAGAGGAAGTAAAAACTACTTAGTGATAAAACAAACAAGTACACACGAGAACATTCACCCCACGCTATTGCTCCCCGACAACGGCGCTAGAAAAAGGTCTTGATAACCCACAAGTATAGGGGATCATTTGTAGCCTTTTTCGATTAATAAGAGTGTTGAACCCAACGAGGAGCTAAAGGTAGAAAAATATTCCCTCAAGTTCTATCGACCACCATCGATACAACACTACGCACACTTAGCGTTTGCTTTACCTAAAACAAGTATTAAACTATTTTGCAAGAATAAAACTACATTACAAGAATACAACTACAAATAAATTGCAAGGTAATAAAAGTAGATAGCTTTTGTCAATAAGAAAGTCATTTGTCCCTAGGCAATCGATAACTAGACCGGTAATCATTCTTGCCATTTTATATGAGGGAGAGGCATGAGTTGTTGTAGGGTGGAACCCTATGTGGAGCTCTTTCATGAGTTGGAGGGGCAATCCCCAAGAACACGAAGAACACAAGAGAGGGAAATCACTAAAATTGACTAGATCCAATCACACATATGCTAGATCCAAGAACACACAAGAGGTCACAATGAATCCAAGGACAACAGAGGAAAGATACAAGGTACTAGTTCATCCCAATCCTATGAGGAGAGAGGTCTTGATGATCCTATGATGGGGATCCTTCCCAAGATGGGGGCTTGATATCCACTAGGGATCTTCTCCTAGGAGGTCTTGATCTCCTAGAGGAGTGGGTACAAGGAGCAAAGCTCACTAATGTCTCTCATATACTTTGCTATCCCTCTAAATGAGCTAGGTGGGGGGTACTTATAGTCTAGGGGTGAAATAAGAGGGGGAGATGGGTACAAGGGCAAAAGCCCAAAAGGGCACGCAGGCCCTCGAAGGGGTCCGGGCACTCGGGGGTCCTAGGCCCGGGCACCCGGGGTAGACGCATGGGCTGGGCGGTCGAGGCCGGGCACCTGGGGGTCCAAAGCCCGGGCATCCGAGTGGCGCTGGCGGCTGGCGCGGGAGGGGCCGGGCACCCGAGGCTGGGAAGGGGGCCAGCTGGAGGAGGGGACGGGCACCCGGGGTGGCGGTGGCAGCTCCGAGCGAGAGGCCGGGCACCCGGGGCTAGTTGGCCGGGCACCCGGGGTGCTCAGGGGCACCACCCGGCCGAAGGCCTGGGCACCCGGGGCATGAAGGGTCGGGCACCCGGGGGGGGGGGGGGTTCAGCGCCTCCGTGTCTTCGCGCTTCGGTCGCTCTTCCTCCTTCTCCTTCTTCTCGGTTGCTTGTGGCTCCCTCCTAGCTTTTTCATGATCATGTCCTTGGTACCTAAGAATGCACAATGTATCCATTTGAGGCGGAACCCGACTCTCGTGTTAATCCGAATGAAACTCGAAGAGGAAAGGGTTCACTTCGGTCTTGATGGTGCATGCACGTGCTCTTGTCATTGGTCCTCGAGGTGCTTGACGAGTTGAAGGAGAGTCCATGGGGATGACGTAGGGATGCTCCGCATCATCTCCCCTCACTTGGGAGAGATCCGTCCACGGATCGTGATCTTCATCACCATGGGAAAGAGAGGGCGTCGCCATGTAGAAGTGGACAACCACCAAGTACTCATCATCGTCAAGCTTGAAATGGGCACTCTCCAATGTCGCACTGTCTCGTGATTCCTTCAAAAGGAGCAAGTAGAACAAACACTTGGAAAAACAAATGCGGTTAGCATTAGAGCAACACCAAGCATTCAAGAGGTGATTCACCAAACAAGTGTCGTCATCAAGCATAGCTTATGGTGTGACATGGGAGTGTGGCATGGCTTGTAAGCACATAAATTGAGCACCTAGAAAAGCATCATGGAAACAAACAAGTAAATGTGAGGGAGCGATCCAAATATGTGTGACAAGAGGATAAGCATCTACCTCAAGCTCATAGAAAGCACGCATAAGGCTCTCAATGAACGGTCTATGGTAGGCATAGGAGTCATTCACAACACCAAATAAGAGAAGATGTCTAAACTCATGGGGTAAGTGCAAGACAATCCGATCATAATGTGCACATGGTATAGTGAAAAAAGTGTGGCACTCAACACAATGGAAACATAAATTGTTCAACATGTGTGAGGCAATCAAGGCAAGCATGTAGCAATCAATGGGACATGGCATATGTGAAGGAATGACATTGTTGCAACCAAACATGTGATAGGAGCAAGTAATCCAAGAATTGGATGCAACACACAAGTCATATATATCATGATGCATGGAAGTGTGAAAATGGCAAGTCAAAGCAAGATCTCCAACAAGTGTGCAATCAAGTGGCCCATGATGACCAATAAGTCTCATGGTGCAAGCAACACAAGTAGTATAATCCTCAATATCCATGCTCAAGAAAGATGCCACCTTAAAGGCATGTCCTTGTGCATTCTTCCCAATGTCGAAACAGAAGCAAGTGCGATGTAGAAGAATCGTGATCGAAGGTGGTTCACTCTCAAGAGCTCGAATGGTCAACTCACATGAAGTGGAAGTCGAGACGAAATCCAAGTATCCTACACATGCACACAACAAAAGAAAGAACGTATGCACATGGTAGATCAACACATCATCCATCATGATGGTTCTCTTCTCTTGCACATAACCGTCAGAAGCACAAGTGCATGAATAATAAGATGCAATAATGGCTATATTCATGACACTAGGTATATGGTGCAAAGAGCTAAGACAAGAATGCTTCACAAGAAATATGTCAAAAGCTCCAAATATATTCGAGAATGCACTACAAAAAAATACACTTCCGTGATGATACCTGTTTGTCATAGTAGGTTGCGTTTTTTGTCATGCATGTACATCCATGACGATTTTATGACAGAATCAAGATAGTCACACCTGTGCTGTCGTAGAAGTGTTCCATGACATTACCAAAATTATCATCACGGAAGTGTACACTTCCATGACGATAAATCGCGCGTCACAGAAGTGCTTTCGTCAAGGTTGACCGACCCATGGCATCCACCATAACGGAACGTTGTTAAGCTATCGGGTCGGGTTTTGGATCCTATAACCCATTAACAGTTGCGACCAATGGGGATTTTCCATGTGTAAAATCATCATTGGCTGGACGAAACACGTGTCGACTCATCGTTGGGAAAGATGTCATCCATTCATTGGACAGAAGGCGCCTATGACACGTCGACACGTGGCACGACCCAACAGAGGCCCATTCCTATGAAAAGGACGGCCCGTTTGACTTGGTCAAAAGGTGGCGGCCCGGCCCATGGAAATCCTGTTAACGACTTGTTCACATATAGCCCATTTACAGCCCGCTAACCCAAGGCCCGTTATGCCCTATCCGAATTAGACCCAGTAGCGTCATCTTGGCCATCCAATATGATTCTAGCATGTTTTCACTTCTGGCCCATGTATGGCCCATGACGTCTTTCGGCCCATATGAGGCCCTTTGTAACTCTTGGCTCATTAACGGCCCATGGTGAAACTGGCCCGTAATTAATAGTGTATCACTTTACACCCATTAATGGCCCGTGGTGAAACTGGCCCGCGATGAACAGTGTATCACTTTATACCCATTAACGGCCCATTATTCCGTTGGGCCGTTTCAAGCCCATGTTATCTTTCGGGCTTCTCAGAACCCATTTATTCTTGGGCTCATTTCCAGCATTCATTTAGTTACGACCCGTTACTGTCATTTTCTGCTTGTGGGCCAAATTCAGCCTGTGGTTACAGTCGGCCCGGTTGTGATCCATTAATATATTGGGCCATTTTCATAGCGTCATCAAATACGACCTTTTAACGATGGCCCGTTATGGTCGGCCCATGAACGGATGATTCCAACTCTAGCCCGTTTACGGCCATAATGCGGTCTGTTTGGCCCATGTTTGGCCAATCGATCATATGGCCCGTATAAGGCCCATTGATGATACGGCCTGTAGAAGGCCCATTGTTTTTACGGCCCGTAGAAGGCCTATTGTTTCTACGGCCCGTAGAAGGCCCATTGTTTCTACGTCCCGTAGAAGGCCCACTATTTCTACGGCCCGTAGGAGGCCCAGTGTCACTACAGTAAATATTAGCCCATGGTATTGTGGCCTAGTTTTAAAAAATAGGTTTTTGCATCCACTAGCAAACCGCAGAAAAAGAACTGCAATGACTACAAGCAAACAAGTAAACAAGAAAACAAGGAAATAAATAAGCAAGCAACTAACGCTAGGCTATCACGGCTACTACACATATTACATCCACTGGGCATCAAAGTTCGCCTCCAGTGCAAATATAGGGAACAAAACAGCATATCATATACACTGGTTGTCAAAGTTGGCGACCAACGCAAATAAACGCGGCAGCAAAACAAATTCAGAACTAAAACCACTTCAGAAGATCTCAAGAAACAATATCCTGGGTACCCATAATGCTGGCAAGATGCTTAGCAAGCTTATTAACTTTCTCTTGTTTGCCACTTAAATCCTCCAGCGCTTGCTATTGCACCAGGAAATATGCATCTGAATTCTGCAGGGACTTCCTCAGTCCTTCATCTTCCTGTCGCAGCACATCTGATCGATGTCTTTCAACTTGAAGTTGAGACTCAAGAAGACGAACTGATTCAGGCAGCGAGTTCGAAGAGCTTGTGCTATCAGTAGTGGCCAGTAACTCGAACACTACATCAAGACATGACTTTTGGGTTCTCTCACTATCGTCAAGATAGTTTTTATTAGCTTTCTTGGAGACCAACAGGGATATCTCACTATCTTGAACCATATCAGCATTACTTCCTTTACCATTGCATAACGCGGTATTGTTCTCCAATATTTTGACCGCATTCTAAAAGAGAAACAAGCAGACACATCACAGGTTTACCATGTTGTATATGAAACTCATTTTGGTAAATGAGTTCAGTAGTAAAGTGGACAGGATAACAGCATGAAATAAACATATATCTATGTACCATGGTCACTTTATGGTCTATATCATTCTAGTTTTTGTTGCCAAATCAAGTTAGAGACACATATAATATTTGTTCAGGACAAAGCAGAATAGACAGAATATAAGTGTGGGAAACTATAGAGCAATAACAACAATTGTAATGTTCATGACATAAGAACATAACTATTTATTCAATTGAAACTGAAATCAACATAGAGTAGGTTACAACAGCAAACCAGTTAAAGAAAAAGGTTTAAAATATACCTGTTGCGCCATTGGAGTTTCAATTCCATCCTTCAAATTTGAAAATAGTTAGTATGAGTAAATACAGTAATGCAAGAGCAAAGGAGTATGAACCATAGCTACAGAACCTGACCTGAGAACAAATCTTCTTCTCCTTTAAGCGTTGAGTTGGGATTCAGAGTGGTGGTCCTCGTGCTTTGGGCACTGCAGTTCCCTTACTAGCTGCTTGTGTTTGGGTGCTCTGTGGTGGAGACGGTGTTGTGTCAACTGGAACTGGGTTACTATCTGTCGGGGTTGGGGTTAGAAGGGGTGTAGCTGGTTCTCTGTCCAACTAGATAGGGGTACAATCTGCGAGAGTCTGGGTTATGTGTGGTGGATCTGGTCCTTGGGCAAGTACAACCGTGGTTCTATCTGCATCAACTGGTAGCACTATATTTTCTGAAGAGCGTGTTGTTACTCCCTTAGATACTGCCATCACCCTCTCCAAATCAAATGGCTGATAAACAAGAAAAGTAATTGAAAGTATAGGCATTGTATGATAGACAGGTGCAATGGATAGTGGGGAATAAAAGAGGGCATGAAATAATTCATATTTATGTTGTCTAACCAAACAAAATAGCATGACACAATTTCACATATATGATGGCTAACTAAATAGGATAGCATGACACAATTTCACATTATGGTGGCTAACTAAAAAAGATGGAAAGACATAGTTCAAAATATGATGACTATGTAAACAGGATGACATGATATAACTATATAATGTGTTTATTAAATAGGTTGGCATGCCATAATTCACATACATTCACAGATAGAATGCCATAATTCAAAATATGATGACTGTAAACACTAAATAGGATGAGATGATATAACTATATGATGTCTTTATTAAATGGGTTGCCATGCCATAATTCAGATAGATGATGTGTATGTACTATGTAAACATGATGGCATGATATAATTCAAATATATGATTTATACAATAAGCAAGTAAGGAGATGGCAATCCATATATGATGTAAAAACTAAGCAATGCAAGACAACATGCATGACATGGGTAATATAACCCTGCCAAGTTTTAGCATAGACCTCAGGGGAGAAATAGGACTGGTCATCAGTCTCTGAATCCTCCTATGAGGAGCTCTCTGTAACCAGCAAGATGTCTGCTCTGAATACCTTGTGTTCACTCGAGATACTTCCATCACCGCTTCAAATGGCTGATGCACAGGAAGAGTAGTTGAATATTCAAACGTTGTCGAAAAATAGAACATGTAATACAAAAAAATTATAGCATGATATAATTCACATACATGATGATTGGCTAAACAACATGGCATTGCAAAATTCACATATATAATGCCTTTGCAACAAGGTAGCATTGTATAATTCACATATATAATGTCTTGCAACAAGATGGCAATGCATAATTCACATATATGGTAATCAGACACTGAACAAGTGGCATTCACACAAAGCATGTCTAAACTAATCAAATGACATAGCAATGTGAGACACAATAAGCACGATATGAGCAACATAACCCTGCCAAGTTAGAGCATACACCTTGGTGGGGGATAGGACTGGTCATCTGTCTCTGAATCCTCCACTGAGGAGCTATCCGTAACCATCGAGATATGCGCTTCGTCAGATAGCATAGTCTGCTCTGAAGACCTTGTTTTCACTCCAGAATTTGCCATCACTGTGTCAAATGCTGATGCACATGAAGAGAAGTTGAATGTACTAACATTGTTGACAAATGTAATATGTAATGGAAAAAAAGGATGGCCTGATATAATTTACATATAAGATGACTGGCTAAGCAGGATGGCACTGCAAAATTCACATATATGATGCCTGGCTAAACAAGATGGCATTGCATAATTCACATAAATGATGAATATACTAAACAGATGGCATTCGCACAAAGGATGTCTAAACTAAGCAGATGACATATTTGATGTATAAAGTAAGCAATGCAATGCAACATATGCATGATATAACCAACATCAGCATGCCAAGTTAGAGCGAAGACCTCAGGGGGTAAATAGGAGTTGTCTTCTCCTTCTAAATCCCCCTTAGAACAGAGATCTTCCTCTCGATTACAATCCGAAATGCATGGAGGGGGGGCTGCCTTTGCGCCTACCATGGAGCGACGTCTGCATGAAATTTTATTGCCACGCAAGCTAATCTCTTTTGCTCTACATGTTTAGTTCCATTGTTTACAATAACTGTCATGCATAGGAATAAAACATAGTGAGATTATGTAAGGAGTGCATGCAGAAATCCAAAGCGATGGTAGCAACCTGTGGATAGACCCAAAACCAATAATAGCAGGCAGATAATGGCTTCAGTTAAAAAATACAGATAATGGCTTATTTACTGTTTGTTTCCCACCCAACATGAAACTCATAGTAGACACCGGAGATTAACCAGATAGTAGATAGATACTATTGATTGCGGCCCCGATATGTACCCCACAAGCATTTAAAAACTCAAGTTTGACCATTAGTTTGGAGCTGACTCAGAGTCTAATCGGTGAACAGGACGATAAAGTAGCATGTAATATTAAGTGATGCATAACATAAGTAGACCCGAAAGAGTGTGACCTCTCTTGCGGACCCGTGTAGTCCTCGAGGTCATCTGCTCGGTTGATGATGGTAATGCAGTTTTCATGGCTGCCGGCGGTGGGGAAGAAGATCTGAGGCGGCGAAAGACAGTCTGGAGGCCCGATCCCTGCTGTGCTGGACCCTTTTGTCGTTGGAGCAGCTGAGCTGGGGTGGACGACGGCGCAGCAGGAGAGGGACAAACCATGCAAGGTTTTCTTTGACAACTATCTGTAAGAGAAGTAATTCTGTAAGGGCTCGTTTGAATTGGAGGATTCCAAAATGCAGGGATAGGAAATAGACAGGAATAGGATAGGAATGCACGTGCAAAATAGAGAATTTAAAAACACAGGATTTCTGCCAATCTGGGTGTTTGATTCACAACAATTGGAAGATAACAGGATGCAAAGAAGCATGGCGAGATTAAGTCAAACCACAAGAAAATGTACGCTTATAATGCTATTATGCTACTATCTCTTAGTCTTGTGCTTCATGAATAGGAATTTGAAAAGGAGGACAAGTGAAAATAAAAATTCCTACGTTTTTTTCTTTCAAGGAGACACTAAAGGAAAAAATCCTATAGTTTTCCTTTGCTCCGTTCCTTTGAACCAATTCATGAATAGTAGTACCATAGGAAACTTTCCAATTCCTATGTTTTTCATTCACTTTTCCTTTCAAGCACTGGCGATTCTAGTAGGCAGGCTTGAGCAAGGAAAAGCCTACACTAAAAAAATGTTTTTGTGCTACTTCTAATACTTTGGACCCATGCCACCGCCCTACTAGCTCAACTCCCAGGGCCATCGACAAATGCACAACTCAAACGCGTAGAGATGAATAATGATGGCATTCAAGAGAGTCCATCAAGGAAAGCTAAGTTGCCTAGTACCTCACTGCTTGTCATATAGTAGGATAAAATAATCGTATTTCCCGTTACTACGTGTGCTCAGTGGACAATATATATAACATGTAGAGTAAAAAAGAGATGCAATAGGTGTACAACCTCTTTGGCGAAGCCATGCCGATCTCAGTGTGATTGGGTTGGCCGGTGAGGATGCTCCGGCTGACTTGGCTGTCGGAGGAGGGGAAGAAGATCTTGGGCGTCTGGAGATGGAGCCTGACGTACTGCTCCGCTGTGATGGAGGGTTTCCTCATTGGAGCAGCTCCGGTGAGTTGTACGACGCCGAGGCTGAAGCAGGACAAGAGAGACAACGTTAACCTGAGTGGAATTCTAATAGCATCTCCAATACATGACATAAAATACATAACCACAAAGTGCTAGATGTAAAATACATCAGCCGCTCATCTCTGAACTTAACTGTCGAAACTGAATTTAACTGTCGAAACTGAACTTAACTGTCGAAACTGAACTTAACTGTCGAAACTGGATTTTGCTATCGAAACTGAACGCACTAGCAAGGTGAGGCTACACGTCGGCCGACTGACTTTTTCATCTCCGGTCAGTTGATTTTGCAGCTGTTGGATACGAAATCAAGGACCTGCAGTTCATCTTCAACCTCCACCCCCCCTGAGGCGCCAGCCACCACCTGCCAAACAGCAGCCCACCGCCGCCCGCGGCCCGCGGTGCGCCGCCCCGCCCGCCGCGAAAACACTCCCCACCGCCAGTCCGCCGCCGCCCCGGCCATCCCTCTAGCCCCCCCTGTGCCGAGCTTTTTCTCCGGCGATCCCCATGCCACCGCCCCGCCACCGCCGGCGACCACCACCCCCACCCTGAACCCTAAGATAGATAGTGGGGTACCTCTCCGGCGAGCCCCCCTCCCCGCTGTGGCTGGTTCTTCCTTCACCCCGGCGAGGCCCCCCACCCCCTGAAAATTGATTGACCCAAAAGTGGATTCAGTCGACTGAAGTGTAGCTAAATCGAAGCAGCATCGCAAGCAAGAGCAAGTGCGAGAGCAGTAGCACGAGCAAGAGCAATAGCAAGAGCAGACCAGGTAGGGGACCGAGAGCAAGAGCAGAGCAGCAGCGCGAGCGAGAGCTAAAGCAGCAACATCTCCTACTGATGTGGACGTCGCCGCTGAGGGACCGATGCCGTGGAGGAAGTGGCCGGCGACGCCACCGTGGATGGAGTCGCGCCGTGTCGGCTCGGGACCGAGCACAGGCAGCACCATGAGATCGAATCAAGAAGAAAAATGCGGCGATTAGTGTACAACCTCTTTGGTGGCGCCAATTAGGCCGCAGCTTCATCCGAGGAAATGGTGATGATGATGCTCTTCCGTTGGTGCAGGTGAAGACGGTGGTATGGGATGGAGGTGGCACGAAAGACGAGGGGACGTCGGTGCAGCTCCTTGGAGGTGGAGGACGGGGTGGCTGAACCGGCGGGACGACGAGATCGACGATGGATCCTCATCCGGTACGGTGGATGAGGGACGTCGAGGTGTTTCTGTGGACGACGTCGGCGGGGAAGAGGCTCCGGCTGGGTGGCGGACGGAGCAGGGTGTGGGGCTTCATCGCGGGTTTTCGCGGCCTCGGTGTATGAATGGGTGGGTGGATAAGATGGCAGTGGGGAACCATGGCTTAGGGACGCGCTTGTCCAAAATGTGGGGTAAGTTACAAAAGTAGCCCCGCCGATTTGAGGCGGTTCTTTCGGATCAAGGGTACCACAGGAATTTCACGTGTCGGGATTTCACAGGAGGTGGGAGTTTTCGCACGCGTTGTAATTTCGGAATAGCAAGGCGCGGGTTGAGATGGAGGGAGTTGTCGGAGCACGACGAGACAAAGATATATCTTAAATATTTCGAGCTAACAAGGCGCGGGTTGAAATTTTCGGACAAGCCTAATGTGTACTATACCAAATCAATGCGCACTAGAAATACCATTCAAAACTTTGAATTCATGTTATGTTCAATTAAAATATTTCTCTACGTGTATAATGCATGCAACCTACTACTCAAAATGAACGTTTTAGTGCATTCCAAACGTATATACTACCGCTTCAATATGAACTAAATTTGAATTCGTTTCTCTATTAGAATAAGATCTACAGTAATAATTGTTGTGAAGTCAAAGCATTTGAATTCCTTTCTCTGTTTTAATAAGATGAGGTAATTACACCGGTGGTGCTTGAACTTGTCATGGATGTTCATTTTAGTGCATAAACTTGAAAAATACATTGATCTGGTTCTAAAACTTGGCTAGCGCGTGCCAATACGGTGCTAAACACCTATGTAGACGTATAATGTGCTGACATGGCACCCTATTTGACTGATGTGGCATGGGGTCCATGTGTAACGATAAAATATGATTATTTGAATGCTATATGTGTATATGACTAGTGGGTCCCGCCTGTCAGTCTAGAAAACAATGGAAACTAAAATTACGCTCATTTAGAATCGAACCTGCGACCTCACTCTTTGATTATTCACACGCCGAATAGCTTTTGGTGCTTAAATAGGCTGCATTCGGTACCTATTTAGTACACGTTAACTTTAAAAAATGTTAAAAGTCTGTAAATTTTAATTCATAAAATAGAAGTAGATTCAAATATTTGTGTGTTGTTAATAATTACCTCCTGTTATACAAATATTTGTGTGTCATTAATAATTACCTTATGGTATGCAAATATTCATGTGCACGTATTAAAAAAACAAACAGGCCCATATCATGCTGTGGGTTATAAATATTTTTGGTGCATAAATAATAACCTCAATGTACACAAATAGTTACGTGGACATAGAATAAATATATAGTGGTATGTAATAAAATAAGTTACTAAAAATCCTATAATTTTTAGAAATATTCACTTATTATTTAGAAAATATTAGTTTAAATATAAGCCATGAGTGCTTAAAAATGTTTTGTAAGTACAAACTTTTAAAATATACAATCATAGATTATATTTAGGAATGTTTGTTAAATACAGTTTTAAATGTTTAGTGAATACAAACCATACACGAGGCAATTATTAATAACACACAAATATTTGAATGTAAAGTTTATTATTATGACTATCATTTACAGACCTTTACATTTCTTTTTAAAAAATAACATGCACTAAATGGTCACTGGATGCAGCCCATTTAAGCACCACAAGCCTTTTTGTTTATCATTCTCAAAACAGAAAAAACATGTAGTGGCCAAAGTTGTCATTGTAGTATGTTTGGTGCAGTGGTCAACATATGCTCTCTTTAAACTGCAGGTCGTATGCTCGTCTCTGATCCCGCACTATTTTTAGTTTCAATTTTCCTTTTGTTCTAACATACGGGACCACTAGTCTTAGAGACATATATATTATTAACGTAATCTTCACTGGTGGAAAAAATGCCTTTGGTCGCGGTTCGCAACTGCCATTAGTCGCGGTTGCGCAACCGCGACCAAATAAGCGCGACTAAAGCCCCCCACCTTTAGTCGCGGCTGCTTAAGAACCGCGACTAACGGCCCGTCCACGTGGGCGCCAGGCGGCCGTCGGGGCGGAGGACCTTTAGTCGCGGTTCTTCTGGCCAACCGCGACTAAAGGCCGCCACAGGTTTAGGGTTTTAGCCCCCCCCTAAACCTGTTTTCTGTTTAATTTGTATTGTTTTATTTCTTTTGTGCTTTATTTTAATTTTGAAGGAGTTTCATATATTCTACGGTACTACATACATGCATATGAATGTACAATTTCAAATAAATTTGAAATTAGAACCAAAAAGAATTCAAGAGGAATATACAATATATATTCAATATCATCGGATGACCATATACAATTTTGAACAAGTTTCCATACATGATTTAATGCATATAAAGTTCTACGTCCTCGTAATAGTGTTCTCCTTTAGGATGGAGGACTTCCCTGCTGAACCATCCAGCTAGTTCCTCTTGAAGTGGTCGGAGCGAGCTTCTGGACTAAGCATCCACCGGAGGTTATTCCTCTGAGCATTGGTATCACTCGGAACCCGCTCAGAGGTGTATCTCCGGATCATCTCACAGACATAGTATCCACATAGATTGGTCTCCGGTGGCTGAATATCCCCAGCATTCTTAGCCTTTAACATTTTGAATTCTAGCTCTTTTTTGAATTCACCGACCTTTGTATCTACGAACCGTCTCCAAACCCTACGAGGCAAAGAAAATTAAATGAACAAGAGAGTTATTAATTAGTTACTTGATATTAGGAAATGAACGAAATAGGCCGATCGATATAGAGCGCAAATGAATGAAAATAATTACTTCTGCAGCATTCTTCTCATGCCGCCCCAAAGCTTTGGATCCATATTCACAGAGTCGTGGACGAGACATTCTGAGGTGTTAACTTTAATTACTAGCAGAATCCAGTGGAACCTGCGGACACGATACATGCACAGTACGTCATGCATAACTCATCGATTAGCCGGCCACATACCATGCATGGAGTAAACAAAAGAGAATGTGCTCAAGAGAGAAACACTCACTCAAAATGGTAAGGAAATAGAATATCACTTTTGAGTTCCTGCTTTGTAAGAAAGTGCCACAGGTCTGCCTCCACGTCGGCGGGGTGACGCTCCAACACATGTCCATTAACGATGTGTGGGTCAATGAACCCAACATCATGGATGTTCCTTACTCTGCATTCCTTAATCTTCATTCTGCATGTATAATAGCGGACACAACAATATAGTTAGGACATATATATAGTGCAGGCAATATGAACGAGATGGGGTAGAAATTAATAAATCACTTACAGAACATAGCAACTGATGATAGATTTATCGAGCTCGCGCAGATTGAAAAGCTGGAACAATTCACTCAGTTCAATTTGTACATAGTAATGTTTGAAGTGATGCTCATGTCTAACTTCCGCATAAATATATTCTTTGGCGTTTTTATTTTTTATGTAACCCTTGTACCATTTCAGCAGACCTTTCATTTGTGGAGGTAGATCATTTTCCTCCGCAGGCTCGACGAGAGGCCCATTCTTGACATATGTAATTACTACCTCCTTCACTGGCGCCTCATCAAGGCCTAACAGTTCACGAAGAGTAATACCTAAGTTGGCCGCTTGTTCTCTGGCACTCGTTACAGTCAATCCCTGTGCTGCCGCAGCTTGTATGATCTCGGGGTCATCCGGACAGAAGGCTTCCACTATAAGCGGGGCAATCGATTGTTTACTTTGTTCCCCGAGCTGGGCAACTTGTTTCCCTCTTTTTTTACTTTCGGCCTTCTCCCGCTCTTTGTTCTCCTTGAACATGAGTGCCTGCCTGCGAAGTTCACGTGCATAGTCGTTAGGCAGATTCTTCGCGGCTTGGGACGGTGTGCTCAAAAATGACTTAGCCCACTTCTTTTGCTCATCAGAAAATACTGGCTTGGGCTCGGGCTCTCTTTTCTTCTTGCAGTCCGCCTTCCATTTCTCCAAATCAGCAGCCGCGGCCGCGTCGACTTCCTCGGCACTACGTTCCCAAGGCCTTGTGGGGAGAGGCTTCAGTGATGGCTCCGGTACCTTTGTGGTCTTAGGTACATAAGGGTCCGGGTTAATAATCCAGGACTGCTTCTGCTTCTTTGCCGGAGGTGGATTGGGGGGCGGCGTCTGATCACCCGCCGGACGAGGACTGGGGGGCGGCGGCTGATCACCCGCCGGACGTTGTGGACTGGGGGGCAGCGTCGGCTGACGTGACGGAGGTGTAGGTGAACCGCCACCACCACCACCACCACCACCGCCGCCACCGCCACCACCACCACCGTAGGGGGGTGGACTTGTTGTCCTTGGCGCCTCGCCTGGAAACTTGATAAACTTCTTTTGCCATAGAATGAAATGGCGCTTGACATCTCCATGTCTTTTCTCCCCTTCAGGTGTAGCAATGTCAATCTCCAGGTCCTCAAACCCTTGGACTATGTCCTCCACCGTGACACGAGCATAGCCATCTTGAATGGGGTTGTTGTGGTGGAGTGCTCCAGGTAAACATGGTAAAGCACTGCCGATGGCTACCTTCATGGACATGTTCCCGATAGGATAATACAGATGACATTCTTTCATCTCCTTTATATCGTCCACGGGGTAGCGAGGAGGCTCCGGTGAAGTAATTTCGACCACCAGAGGCTCCGGTGCAGTAATTTCGACCACCAGAGGCTCCGGTGCAGTAATTTCGATCGTCGGTGCATCTGCACCAGCTGGTGGGGCCTCCGTGGAAGCCACGCTGCTTCTCCGCTGCTGGCTTCCGAGATCTGCTGGATGATCTTCATGCTGCACCCGAGCTGCATCTCTTTTGGCTACTAGTACACTCATGGTTTTCTTCATCACATCCATTTCCGATGCCAACCGCGCCACAACATCTGCTTCCCGATCCATCTTTCTCTTACGGCTTCTGTAACCGTACGGGTCATCGTTCTGGGGGAACCCTATTTTCCACGGAATGTGCCCCATGCCTCGTACACGTCCTCCGTGTTCAGGATTCCCGAGGGCTTTTGTCAGCGCGTCGTTCTCTCTGTTGAACTTGATCTTCCCCTGTTGAGCATCCCTCATTGCGTTAATAAGGGCTTGGGTGGGTTTAATTAATTTGCCCCGGTAAACACACTCCCCTGTCTCCGGGTTCAGCGTTCCCCCATGCCCGTCCCACCATCTTTTGGCCCTTGGGTCCCATCCCTCCGTACCTGGACGGATTCCTCGCGCCCTCAGCTCGTTCTCCATCTTCTCCAACCTAGGCACCCAAATGCGATACCCTCCTGGCCCCATAACATGATTGTACTCCTTCTTAGCCGCATTTTCCTTATTTTTTTTCGATATTTGAATGAACTGCTCCGATTTCTTTTGCTTCACAAATTCTGGCCAATCATGTTTCAGTTTCTCATATTGTCCTTTGAAATCCGGAGTCTTGTTCTGCTTGACAAAGTCATGGGCTAGATTTTGCTTGAATTTCCGGAATGCGTCGGCCATCTTATGAAGAGCGAACTGTTTGACTAGCCTCCTCCTCTCCTTGTTTTCCTCAATCTTGTTACCCTCCTCATCGAATTTGTTGTATTCCGGAGGTAGAACGAAATGTTCCATAAGCTTCTTGAAGCAATCTTTTTTTGTTCTCTTATCGACAA
>NC_041393.1:328543238-328549475 GCF_002162155.2 Triticum dicoccoides | reverse complement strand
CGGCGGGCGGCGTCGAGGGCGCGGGCGACGGCGGGCGGCGTCGAGGGCGAGGTCGACGGCGGGCGGCGTCGAGGGCGAGGGCGGCAGGCCTTCGGCGCGGCAGAGAACGAGCGGAGAAATGGAGGCGACGGGTCGGGCGGTTGTATTTATAGCCCCCCCCCACTTTAGTCGCGGTTGGGGAGGCGACCCGCGACTAAAGGGCCTTTAGTCGCGGTTGGGGAGGCGACCCGCGACTAAAGGGTAACCTTTAGTCGCGGTTGCGGAGGCGACCCGCGACTAAAGGACTTTTTTGGCGGGTTTTTCATTCCCGCGCGCAACCACCTTTAGTCGCGGTTGGGCAGGCCAACTGCGACTAAAGGTATTTTCCAAATACTTTTTCTTTTTCAAAATCTTAAAAATACAAATAATATATCAAAAAATTCAGAAAAATAAAACTAATTCAATTCAAAATAATATACCAGAGGCCGGTCGTCGGCTATGGTGGTACGGCCGGACTCTGCAGAGCGTCATGTACTACATCACGGGTAATATAATTCACATGATCCATTCAACAAAGTTTGGTACAATAAATTATTACACATCATTTCTTCCCTTGTGTCCCTGCTTGCTTACGATTGTGCCGTATCCATGGAGCATCCTCATCATTTAACTTAATGCTTGGGTCGGTGTTCACTTTGAAGGGCGGAATTTCAGCAAACATATTATAATCTTCTGACATGTCTGTCTTGTCCTCCACTCCCACGATGTTTCTTTTCCCTGAAAGAACAATGTGGCGCTTTGGATCATCGCATGATGTACTGATCGTTTTCTTATCTTTCCGTTTCCTCGGTTTTCTACTCATGTCCTTCACATAGAAAACCTGAGCGACATCTTTCGCTAGGACGAATGGTTCGTCAAGGTAACCAAGATTGTTGAAATCCACCATTGTCATTCCGTATTGCTGGTCCACCTTTACCCCACCTCCTGTTAGCTTGAACCATTTGCACCGGAACAAAGGGACCTTAAAGGAGGGTCCATAGTCAAGTTCCCATATCTCCTCTATGTAACCATAATATGTGACCTTTTGCCCATTCTCGGTTGCTGCATCAAAGCGGACACCACTGTTTTGGTTGGTGCTCTTTTTATCTTGGGCGATCGTGTAAAATGTATTCCCATTTATCTCGTACCCTTGGAAAGTCGTTATAGTCGAAGATGGTGTCTTGGCCAACATGTACAGCTGATCTACAACATCATTGTCACTCATTAAATGTTTTCTCAACCAACTGTCGAAAGTCTCCATGTGGGCCTTCCTAATCCAGGATTCAGGCTTCCCCGGGTTGTCCGAGCGTAAAATATTCTTGTGTTTCTCAAAGTACGGAGCCACCAAGCTGGAATTGGTCAGTACAGTGTGGTGTGCTTCAGTCAGAGAATGGACGTCCATACATATCGTTGATTTCCTTCCGATCGTGCCTTTTCCACTTAGTCTCCCCTCGTGCCGCGATCGAGGAAGACCAATCGGCTTAAGGTCAGGAACAAAGTCAACACAAAACTCAATTACCTCCTCATTTCCATAGCCCTTGGCGATGCTTCCTTCTGGCCTAGCACGGTTACGAACATATTTCTTTAATACTCCCATGAACCTCTCGAAGGGGAACATATTGTGTAGAAATACAGGACCGAGAACGAAAATCTCTTCGACTAGGTGAACCAGGAGGTGCGTCATAATATTGAAGAAGGATGGCGGGAACACCAACTCGAAACTGACAAGACATTGGATCACATCGTTCTGTAACCGTGGTAGAACTTCTGGATTGATTACCTTCTGAGAGATTGCATTGAGGAATGCACATAGCTTCACAATGGCTACTCGAACATTTTCCGGCAGGAGCCCCCTCAAAGCAATCGGAAGCAATTGCGTCATAATCACGTGGCAGTCGTGAGACTTCAGGTTTTGGAACTTTTTCTCCGCCATGTTTATTATTCCCTTTATATTGGACGAGAATTCAGACGGGACCTTCATACTGCTCAGGCATTCAAAAAAGATGACCTTCTCTTCTTTGGTCAGAGCGTAGCTGGCACGACCTTGAAACCATTCCGGATGCCGGTCATCAGGGTCTTTCAAACGTTGCTGGTCCTGCCGTGCTTCCTTTGTATCATTTGTCTTCCCATACACGCCCAAGAAGCTTAGGAGGTTCACGCAAATATTCTTCGTAACGTGCATCACGTCGATTGCAGAGCGGACATCTAGGACTTTCCAATATTCTAGCTCCCAGAATATAGATTTCTTCTTCCACATGGCTGCGTGCCCGTCAGCTCCCTTCGGAACTGATTGTCCGCCAGGACCCTTTCCAAAGATGACTTTCAAATCCTTGACCATATCAAATACCTCAGCACCAGTGCGTTCCGCAGGCTTCGGCCGGTGATCTGCCTTGCCGTTGTAATGCTTTCCCTTCTTTCTTACTGGATGAATTTTCGGAAGAAATCGACGATGCCCAAGGTACACGTTCTTCTTACAATTTGGCAAATGTACACTTTCAGTCTCATGTAAGCAGTGCGTGCATGCATTGTATCCCTTATTTGACAGTCCCGAAAGGTTACTAAGAGCAGGCCAATCGTTGATGGTTACGAAAAGCAACGCTCGTAGGTCAAATTCCTCTTGTTTGTGCTCATCCCACACACTGACACCACCCCACAGCTGTAAAAGTTCATCAACTAATGGCCTTAGGTACACATCGATGTCGTTGCCGGGTTGCTTCGGACCTTGGATGAGCACTGGCATCATAATGAACTTCCGCTTCATGCACAACCAAGGAGGAAGGTTGTAGATGCATAGAGTCACGGGCCAGGTGCTATGGCTAGAGCTCTGCTCGCCAAAAGGATTCATGCCATCCGTACTTAGAGCAAATCTTATGTTCCTTGCGTCAGCTGCAAAATCTTTGAACCATCTGTCGATCTTTCTCCATTGCGTTCCATCTGCGGTGTGTCTCAACTCCCCGTCCGACTTACGGTCCTCTTTGTGCCATCGCAACAACTTGGCATGCTCTTTGTTCCTGAACAGACGTTTCAACCGTGGTATTATAGGAGCATACCACATCACCTTGGCGGGAACCCTCTTCCTGGGTTTCTGGCCCTCAACATCGTCACCAGGGTCATCGCCTCTGATCTTATAACGCAATGCAGTGCATACCGGGCATTCATTCAAATTCTCGTATTCACCGCGGTAGAGGATGCAGTCGTTGATGCATGCATGTATCTTCAGAACCTCTAAACCTAGAGGGCAGACAACCTTCTTTGCTTCGTACGTACTGGCGGGCACCTCGTTATCCTTTGGAAACATATTCTTCAACATTTTCAGCAAGTTTTCAAATGCCGAGTCAGCTACACCTGCCTCTGCCTTCCATTTCAGCAAATCCAGTGTGCAGCCCAGCTTTTTCAGACCATCATCGCATCCGGGGTACAGCGCCTTTCTGTGATCCTCTAACATGCGATCCAAATTCTCCCTCTCCTTTTCAGTTTCGCAGCGTCTCCGTGCATCAGCAATGGTCCGACCAAGATCATCAACGGGAACATCACGTGCCTCTTCTTCACCTTCCCCTTCACCTTCAGCATCCTCCATGAAAGTATCACCGAAATGAGCAAGATAGCTTTCATCGATGAAATCATCCCCTTCTTCATCTTCTTCCATTATAACCCCTCTTTCTCCATGCTTGGTCCAACAATTATAGCTTGGCATGAAACCGTGCCGAAGCAGATGCATGTGAACATCTCTTGAGGAAGAGTAACCGTTCTGATTCTTACAGATAACACATGGACAGATAACAAAACCCCCCTGCTTGTTCGCATTAGCCACTACGAGGAAATCTTTCAAACCCGTAGTGAACTCGCCGGAGAGTCGGTTACCGTACATCCATTGCCGATTCATCTGCATTATTATAATATAAAATATATAATTAACCATCATGCATTTGTTAAACTAACTAGCTACAAACAATATAAATTAAACAATGAACTGCACACATGCATATTTTATCAATGACACATCAAAGGTTCATCAAGTTGCTAACCGCGATCGAGGAGTGTGGCTCCAACACTTCATGTCATGTTTGTTTCATGCTTTTGGGGCATTTCATCAAACACCTTATGTGCATAAGAGGAACCAAAAGCAAACCTACACCCACTTGTGAAGAGAATGGCTCCAAATGGCTAAGTGTTGGCTGCTGGATGGGTATATATAGGGGAGGGGCTTTAGTTGCGGTTGGCCTGGCAAACCGTGACTAAAGGTGCCCGAAGGCCTTTAGTCGCGGTTGTCCTGGCCAACCGCGACTAAAGACCCTCACGTGCGCCAGCTGGCCACCGAGCGCCCTGGGCCCAGGCCTTTGGTCGCGGTTCACCTCCAGAACCGCGACTAAAGGTCCCATTAGTCGCGGTTCCTACAGCTTCGCGACTTATGGGGCTGGACGGAAGCCTGTTTTTCCACCAGTGCTTGCTTCGCCACTACACGTGACCCCATGCCATGTCAGCAAATACGGGACCACATCAGCACACTATACGTCTACATATGAGATTAGCACCGTATTTGCACGAGTCAGCCAAGTTTTGGAACCAGTTCGGCGTATTTTTCAACTTTAGGCACTAAAGTGAACATCCATGGTAAGTTCAGACACCACATGTGTATTTACCTCTAATAAGATCTACAATCATCATTATTGTTAAGTAAAACCATTGTTTGTGTATTATCTTCACAGCACACCACATGATTAGTCTCGAGTTACATATGAACTATATGTACTATATGAACCCGAACTTGATTTTTTGAATCCACTTTATGTTGATTTCAAATCACATTACATTTCTAGCTCTAGCTAGATCTTCATAATCTAAACCATGTCTCATATGTATAATGTGTTTATCACATTATGTATGGTGCCCTGCCCCCTACGCCTACAAGTATTTAGATGTGAGTTGCAAACACCACACATTACCACAAATTCAAATAAAATGTGAGAATGTTTGATATATAGTATTGTTTAGATTGTTCGATATTTAGTTGTAAGCTGCAAATGCCACACATTATCATAAATTCAAATAAAATGTGAGATTGTTTGATGTATAGTATGATTTAGATTGTTCGACATTTAGCTGTGAGTTGCAAACGCCATGCATTATCACATTATGGTATAACATGTGCACAACACGTGTATCACCGCTATATTCATGCATGCATATGTTTAAAACACTATGATCTCCTATTTAAATATATGAATCCGCTTTCATATCAAATTATGATCTTTGTTAGTCTCTTACACCCACACAATCCTCTAACCTTTGTGGCTACCACTAACTTTCTCTCATGCATGCACATGCCCTCGTCGCCCTCCCCCTCCCTCATCATTCTATCCACTGGGCACATTCATCATTTTTCTTTAGGTCGTTCTCCCAGAGTATCCACAACTCCTTTCTGACACACACCGATCGATAAACCTCTCCAGCAATGCCTGACTACAACATACACACGCACCTTGAATCTCCTCCTTTATGTGTCCTTGCCTCGTGTCTCTCATACGGTCACACACACGTGTAAACTCTCGCCCCTCTTTTCATCGATCTCACAACCGCACACTCCTCCCCTATCTAGCTAGTAGTTGGGCCTCTTGCACCACCCCCCAGCTCCATTCTCTCTGTCTATCCGTCTCGCTGGGCATTACTTGCCTCTAACAAATGGACGTACACCGACCGATCTCTCGCTATACATATAGCTAGCTAGGTCCTTATAACTCATTTTTACCCACGCGTCGATCGATCTACCTCATTAGTTATGTCTCTCCCTTCCTCTGACAAACAACAATTGATCTAGGTTTGCTTACCAAACACATGGTTCCCCTTCATCATACATGGATGCGTCCCGACAGATCTATCACACACAGGCACACACAAAAACACATCCCCACTCTTATTGATAACATTGCAGTAGTTTGTCTAGTAGGCCTCTCCCACCATCTTCGATAAGCAACTCCATCACCCATCCAGCACTCGACCCCTCTCCCTTCCTCTCTCTCTCACCTCTCTCTCTCTCTCTCTCTCTCTGTCCCATCATATTTCCCTTCCTTCAGTTATGTATGGATGTCGATCGATCTCCCTCAAGACATAGCTGGGTCTCTCCTTCTCAACACATATACGAGTCGTTCTATATCTATAGTTAGGACTCTGCCTACCCCTCCCCCCTCCCCCCCCCACACCGATACATCGAGAGCTCTAGTC
>NC_041393.1:328475158-328542629 GCF_002162155.2 Triticum dicoccoides | reverse complement strand
ACACTCATGCATGCGGTTTGTATCTCTCACACACACCCACATAGGTGGGGTCCATGCACGAAGATAGGAGGTGCGTGCATGGCGCACGTACTCCCGTCTCTTTCCCAACCACACCTGCGCGGGTACATGGTGGAGCTCATTTCTGTACGAAAAAGGCAGCCCACATGGTAATTTGGCACGTGTACTGGTTGTCCACTTGGTGGAGGGAGGATTGTCTACCACGGGTGAACAAACAAATTTCGACTTGATGCGTTATGTTAAAAAAGAGGCAAACCATGTGGGGCCTACCTTAGAGGCAAGGCTCTATACACTGGAGTACTTTTGATTTGTTCCATCAACTCGCAGAACAAGGAGAAGCTTGCTTAGTACGCCGTCTCCCCTGCCCACGGGCGCGGTGGCTCGCGGGATGAGGTGAAGCTTTCTTAATACTGTTCGCCTTACGCCCATGCGAGCAGTGGCTCGCAGGACGAGGAGAAAAATTTACTACTCCCTCCGTTTACTCCTCGTCCCTACTACATTGGTTATAGAGCTTATATCATATTGGTTGGAATATATATGTCCTTTAGTAGATTTTAATATGAACTACTAGTACATACTCCAAACATTGATGTATATAGACGTATTTTAGAGTGTAGATTCACTCATTTTGCTCCGTATGTAGCACTCTCCCTCGCCCCTCGACCCTCGCCCACGTGGTGGACGTGCAGCAATTCATTTGGTCTCATATAGCCAGAACGATATATACTGCACTACCATTATTCCTTGACTTCCCGAAGAGGCGAAGAGCCAATCGCAAGGTTAATATTTTGGAGATGCCAAGCGCAAGGTTATAGGAGAACGAGTAGTAGGTGCCGCATCATTTATAAATAAAGTTTTTTTTCTTCAGTGGCACGTACGGAGAGAAAAGGAAACCGCTCCTCTATATACATAGTTAGGACGGGCCAGCCTACACGGTTGCTTGCTGGGGTTTCTCTCTTCACACTCTCTCGCACAAAACGACTGTGGCCACATCTCTAACATCCCGGCAGATCATGTCCGCCGGGGGAAGGGGTGGATGCTTAGTGTAGATGCGGTCGCCATCGCCGACGGTGAAAACCCACTGTCGGCACGTCCCGATCAGGGGTCCCGTTGTTCTCTCTCAAAAAGCCGGTGAGGTTGCCTTCGTCCCTTGCTCACTACCGCGACGTGGGCAGTTGCCGCTTCCCGAGGCCCTCCTCAAGGTTGAGCTACGTCCCTCAGGTTCAACTCCCTTTACAGCCGGCTTGCACCACTACTCTAGCTGCCCACATCACTCCATGTGGATATTTCTCTACTTCTTTGCCCCGCACATACCTCTACTGGCTTCTACGTACTGTATTTGTGATGAGTTTATGTCTCATCAACTAGTCCCAGTAATCTTATTCTAATCATGCTTCTTCAATTTCTTTGCCATAGTGATGCTCATCTCGATCTTGGTGAAACTGCACAAAATGATCCGATGGTCAAAAGGTAGCAAATTTCATTTCTTAGGAAGCTCGAACGTTACCCGCAAATTGAAGCATGGTTAGGGTTCACGGTTCAAGGGCTAGGGACTGCATGGATCGTTTTTTTCTTTAGCTGCCTCTATTCCAAAATAAGTGTCAACTTTAGTAGTAGTAAAACTTTGTACTAAAGTTTGCATAAAGTTGAGACACTTATTTTGGAACGGAGGGAGTACATATTTGCTATGATCTGTCAATCATTGAGATGCAATAGCATGCATGTTAGTCTCCTTTGTATTTGATGAAATGTTGCAACGGCAACCTTGGACGCAAGATACATGTAACAGAAGCTGGAAGCTTCATAGCATTGTACAAATTTATCTCGCTGATAAATTACAGTACGTACTATACTAGTACTTCCTCCGTTCCTAAATATTAGTCTTTGTAGGGATTTCACCATGAACCACATGTGGATGTATATAGATGCATTTTAAGTGTAGATTCATTCATTTTGTTCTGTATGTAGTTCACCTAGTGGAATCTCTACAAAGACTTATCTACTAGTAATAGCTAGCCCCCACTACTAGGAATTCTCTATCCTCTCCTTGAGCCACATCATCAAAATTAATGTAGCCGTTAGATGAACTAAATCAGTCCATAATAGCCGTCTGATCTAGACGTTGAGAGGCTCCGCACTAAGCCACATGCAAGCATGCAGAAATACTCTGGCATGCATGTGAGTGGGTTTTAAATCACATCAACATGTCTTCACGCAAGCATGCACCGGTAGCGTGCGTGTAAGTGAGCTCTTAAGTCCCATTAACATGTCAAAAAGAAAAATATAATCCCATTATGCAGTAGGAGTTGGCTGATCTTTTTTCCTTGCGTGGGATGATCTAAATGATGATGGGAGTTTTTTTAGTTTGGCTACCACATTTGTCATGCGGTTATAGATTTTTTTAGTTCTATGAAATCGATAATTTTACGTAGAGAGATATACGGCTGTTCTGCGGCAACGCGCGGGGACTCATCTAGTATATTTAGGAACGGAGGGAGTACTATGTAAAGAGTTAGGTGTCGCACGGTGTCCAGAAAATATGGTGATAGTGTGAGGTGGGCCATGTAATCACTGAGCCTGCGTGTTTTCACTGCTCTTGCACTCCTCCGCTGTAAGAATGGAGAAAATTGTAATCTAGTACCTCCTTTCGCCGAAAGCGTGGGACATCCAGCAGTCCTACCACCTTAGTAATAAAGACCAATGAGTCGTCAAATCACATAGACCTAGCAGTAAGTTAGATGGACGAAGCAACCATCACTCTTGCGCAAGTGAGAGGTCGCGTCCGCTCTGCCCGGGCATGAATGCGACACCAATTCTTTGGAGCGGCACTGACCGTTTCGGGCGGGAAGCACGCACGGGTGATGGAGGGGCTTTGGGTGGGCCAGGCTGGTCAGGAGCAGGCGTGGCAGCTGTCCGCCTGTCCCTACCGGACACGCCCGGAAGCAAGAGGATGCACCGACTCTCGCGGCTAAAATCGTGCACTACACACCATCTCTCTATAGGAGTAGGTCGATCTATCGCTCTCCCTAACACACACATGCTGTTAAACACACACACACGCACACACACACACGCACACGCACGCACCTTGGTCCTGCTGCACCTTCTAACATGACTTATTACACCTAGACGGAGGGAGTAGTAAGTACGAGATACTGTGGCACAGTGACTTAGGTCGAATACAAGTGCCCAAAATTGTGTGCATGTTATAATAAGAATTCACTTAAAATAGTACGTGAGCGAACAGAGGGATCAATTGGATAGTGTTCCCGAGCAGTAGCGAGATGTGTGAGGTAAGATACATCGCTGGCGCTTTTACTTTTTTTTATTAATTTGTTTGTTTCACCCTCTGACTAGTGGGACCAACATACTACGTGGAGAGAGGTAAGGTGACTAAGGCTGCATTATTTCTTCAACACTGTGGATAGTCTTACCACCAAAACCACATGACACGATTATGATTTAAATCCCAATGACTCCCACACACAAAAAAAGCATGGCATGCTTGTCACAGGAATGCAGGAATGTATAAAAGGTATTTTCCTCACGTTGAACATAACGGGAGGGTTGTGTAGCTGGTTAGCCTGTTCGCTCATCAAACTTGAGGTCTCGGGTTCGATAATTACAGTTGAGCATAATTTGTGCCAGGAGGATTCTTTGACTGGTCAAAATGGATGGATATAGAGCTATACAATCTCGTAGTGACCATATAATCACCTCATCACGTATAAGCTGCAACCTCGGCGCTTGTTTTCTAGGGTTTGCACGCTTCACACTCTCTCTCCAATATATATATACACGCTGGAGCCTCAACGCTTGTAGTTGCTCTCTTCACACTCTCTCACCCTCTCCAGATCTAAACAAGACTTCGTTGGCCTCTCTCTCCCCTCACTACTGCTCAAAGAGCCGACAGGATTCGTCTGCCAGGAAGGGAAGGAGGCTTAACGCTGTCGCCGTTGGCGAGGGAGGGAATCCACTACCGGTGCAACTGTTCACTTTCACCCAGCGGCGGCGCGGGAGGGATTCCGACCTTCTTCGCCATCATCCCGTCGCCCACCGAACCACGCCCCAAGAACCTTAAGGTATAATTTACTTATTCCACATGCATTGCTCTAGCTACATGTATACCATGAATCTAGGACGTGGTTCAAAGAGGAAGGGAGTGGGGGAAAGTAGTGGGAAAAGTTGTATAGCATGAATCTAGGACGTGGTTCAAAGAGGAAAGGAAGGGGGAAAGTTGTATAGCATGAATCTAGGATGTGGTTCAAAGAGCAAAGGAATGGGGGAAAGTTGTATCGCATAAATCTAGGACGTAGTTCAAAGAGGGAAGGAAGGGGTGAAAGTACTAGTACAGACTGGCTATCCAGCACCTACGTTGGTCGAAAAAGGAAAACAATGACAAACACAGTACACACATCTGTAAATAACTGATCTTTTGTTTTGGGGGACAAGGCTGTAGAGTTTGAGCAGAACTAGATTTGCTGCGCTCACATAGGGAAAGGTATCTAAAGATAACAAAACTGGGACCAACACAAATATGCTCCTTGGTTGTTTGTTCTTTGTTGCAACAGACTGTGCATGACCACAGTACATCGGTAGATGCACATGGTGCTGGTGCATCCACTGCCCCGTGCAACTCTTTAGCTGTTGTTAATCTAAGGCCCTGTTTGGTTAAAAACTCCCTAGTCCCTACCTGCTTGGTTCCAGGGACTAAACATGGACTAGAGGTTATTAAATGACATGCTAAAAGACCATGTTACCCCTAGTAATGAACTAATAGAGACAAGGTGCGATGCATGGCAGGGACAACTATTGGAAAAAGTCCCAAAAAGACTCCCTCGGGGTCTTCTTTCTTTAGTCCCAAATGCCCACTTTTAGTCCCTAAAAGTCCCTCCTGTTTAGTTTAGATGGGACTGACACGGAGTTTTTTTAGTCCCTACACCAAAATGTTCCTGTAAACAAACACCCTCTAATAATGCCGCTAGAAAATTGATGCAATGCCACAGTTAAAAGCAAATTACATGTTTAACGAATTTTATTGTTAATATAATCTCTATGTTAATATTAATCAATGCCACCATTTGAGAAATGCTAATGTCTTGCTTTCTTTCCCATTTAGATAAGGTAGATGCTTCTTTTTGTTGGCTCCTGTGTCATCCACCGTTATTGACCACTACTTGTTTCCTTTGCACCTCTGTGTAAACGTGGTTATCTACTTCACCTCGTTGCCATTGTGACCTTTTGTTGCACTGCACAAAACACTTTTGTTTTAAGAATGTTTTGTGTAGTTCAACCAAAATGTCACACCAACAACGTTGCTTGATTGCTTGATCTTAGTGGAACTGCACAAGAGGAGATCTTACTTCCTATCCGTGTTGGCAAATTTGGTTCAGATCTTCTTCTTGTGAGTTGTTTGAATTCCGCATCATGAGAGGTTAGTACTAGCCTTCTTTCACACGATTCTGAAGTGTGCTTTCATATGTTGTGCTACTTGTATGGTAATGTTGCTTGATTTTAGTGAACTGCACAAATGGAGAGAAGACTTCCAATCTATATGTGCACCGTAATATCCCATTGAGGTCAGATAAGGATATTTCACAATTGTTGGCCTGTATTTTGCCACTTTCATTAGAAAATTAATGTCATTGTTTAGTGCTATACTTGTGCTCCCTAATTGACATGCCAAATCTTACATTGAAGGCGAAGCTTGTCTATTATTGAACCAAGTGATGAAGGGGAAGAACAAGCGGAAGAAAAACAAAAATCAACTCCCGGTGCTGTAATGAAGCACTGGAACTGTGATGACACAATTAATGATATAGTTTTGCATCTTAATTTATTGCTATGGCTGGAACGAGCAATTGTTTTGCCACTGATTTGATGCCACTCTTAATGTAATACGTAATTATCTCTACTTGCGCAAACAGGGATCTTGTTTGAAGATACCATATATTTTGGTGGAACTGCATAAGAAGATGTTGGAAACATTAAACTAATCGAGGAGTATATAGTAAGCATGGCCACCACAGTAGATAGCAACAGATGGTTCCGGAGAAGTACTTCATCTGTATGCTCTACACAATAAGCCTCCTGACAAAGGTTGGTACTCGCCCACTGATTTCATCCATATGATTGAGCTTTGTCATCTCTATTGGTGTCATGCTACTGTTTAGATACTGTCATGAAAAAGTGGTATTGTCCTTGAGAAGTGCTTCATCCGTGTTGTTTTAAATATTTCCTTTCCTTTTTTTCGAGCAAACAGGGATGCTAGCATTTAGTTGTCCTCTTGTCTTTGCACAACAGGATCATCTTCCTCTAAATAAAAATATGGAGTACGTTAAGTGAATAGTTCCGATTATGCCAGGATGAAGAAGCCCTGTCTATCTTCTCATCAGAAGGAGCAGTTGAAGGATGGTTACATTACTCCCCACAAGACCAAACTAACTTCAGCTCAGAAGGACTGACAAATCTCCATTTTTTTGCTGTGATGCGTGAGTACAATGTTGTTCTATGATTCTTTCTGGTGAATTCCATTTTTTCTGAAAGTGTGCTCTACATGGACCATGTAGGTGCCTGTTTAAACTGTCAATTCATAGTACAGTTTGCTTTATACTAATCACTTTTTTTGTATTTGTGCAAACAGGGGTGCTCAGCTTGATTTCAATGGGAACTGCACAAAATGTTCATGAATACATGGAATCATTCTTTTCCACCACAAGAAAGGAGGTGCCGATAAGTTCAAGGCGTTGCAACATATAAGGGCGAAATCATACAAGCTACGTGTGAATTTGGTTGATTTTGGTGGAACTGCACAAAAAGAACAGCTGGTTTATTTAGCACGAGGTGCCATGTCAATGTCCGAACTGATGGCAAACCCTGCCCATTCCACAATCATAGGCATTTGATATTTTGGAATGGGACAACCTTGTCAAATTTTGCTCCTTGATTTTAGTAAGACATGCGTTTGATATTTTCGAATGGGACGCCCTTTGCTGTCAGTAGCTGAGATGCATAATCATCGATTGTTTTGAATGTTCTCTATGAATTGCCAGCCCTGTGTGTTTGATTGCAATGTACAGAAACGCTAAAAAGCTGCTCAAACTCTTTGTACTCCTTCTGATCCTTTTTACTTCGCACATTGTGAAAGTGCGTACTTTTTTCTATAAGATTGGTCAAAGTAGAGATACTTTGACTGTAGACAAAACTTGTATGCAGACTATAAAGGACCGGAGGGAGTACATGTGAAACTGCTGCAAACGAGGTGATCACCCTGGGAATAATGCTAGTACGTATTGCTTTGCATGTTCATCCAATGCCAGTGATACAGGAATTCGAACTAATCAAAATAAATTCATTCATACACGGTCGGATTTCATATAAACATGCCGGATTTCATTACATTTCATACATTCTTCAACTAAAAAGGGGTGCGCTGGAGGTATAATTAATTAACCGAAGCTACCCACCTGTGTCCCGCTGAGCCAAACAGAAGCTTCAGTGACTTAACTGCAGGTGCAGTTGCATAACTGACATGTGGCCTGTTGGGCCCACGTGTCAGTCAGCCAACTGCACCAGCAGTTAAGTAGAAGCAGCGTTCTTTCTCCAACACAGCTCTCCGACTCCACGTTGCCGCCAAGAAGCTAACCGACCGTTAATGGTTAACCCGCCTAGCTTGGCTTCAACCGGAGGGTAGCAGCGGTGGCCTTAGTTGGACCCGAGCGGCGGCGACCTACCGTGTTCTACTCTTCCTCGTTTTCTGTGTGGCGCGGCCTCGTCGGCAGCGGGGCGGGGCCTCAACGGAGCCGGCGATGTCCTCTGTCTCATTGCCGGCGGGTGGCACCTCGGCGGAGCGGTGGAAATCCTCCCCCTCGTTGCCAGCAGGGTGGGGCCTCGGCTGAGCCGACGATGTCCTTTGCCTCATTGTTGGCGGGACGGAGCCTCAGCGGAGCCGGCAGTGTCCTCTACCTCGTTGTTGGCACCGCGGGGCATCAACGGAGCAGGGCCTCGTCGACACCAGAGGAGCGAGCACTCGTCGGAGCCGGCATTGTCCTCTGCCTCGTCCTCGGTCTCGCCAAACAGCGCCTCGCCTGCTTCATCACCCTCTTTGTAGGTGGCCGCAGCCTCCGCCACCCGCATGCGGTACCGCCAGCGCTCAAGGCGGCCCTCGCGGCAGAGCGGTACGATTCGAGCAGCGCCTCCTGTACCGCCCGCTCCACGACGATCTGCTCCTCCGCCTGCAGGTGCTCCTAGAGGAGATGGTGGTTGTAGGCGGCGTCGGCCTGCGCCTCCCGGAACTGCTCCTCACGCATCTGCCTCACCGTGTCCATATATTGGGCAAGGTCCTCGCCGATGGTCATGGTGCAATGCACCGGCGAGGATGGCGCGGAGGAGGGGGTAGGCGCCGGATCGTCGACTACCATGTTCTCCATCGGGACGTGGTCGTCCCCCGGTTGCCTGCCGGCCAGCCGGTCGGCAGCAATGGCTGCCATCTCCTTGTGGTCCGTCATCCACTCGTCCCGAAGAGCGCTGGAGCGCGAGGAAGCCATTGTGGGAAGTAGTGGTGTGGACAGGAGAAAGGGAACATATGCGGGTGTCTGCGGCTATGGCTGGCGCAGCAGTTTATATAGCAATGGTGGGCGGTGGAGGGACGGACGTGTGGCACCGGAGTAGTCGCCTCGGCAACCGCATATCTATAATGTCGGCGGCAGATGGACAGACGGACGACACTTGTGTCGTTTGAAGGCGGAGCACTCGCCTGCACCAGGAAGAGGGGCTGGCAGCACTGACTATTTCGGGCGGAAAGCGCGCGCGGGTGAGGAGATGACTTTACTTGGAGAGGATGACAATGGGGACCCACTAGGGCCATAGCCTCACGTACGCAAGTACCTCCTTATTATATATAAAACTATAAAAAAATTTGCTTCCTCCTGGTTTCCTGACATCATGGTCCCACACCATTGTCAACCTATGTAGTCAATAAACGAGAGAATTGCACAAGAAGCGGCCGACAGCTGGGACCAAGCAGCTCGAGCAGTATTTATGTTTTTGAGGTGTGACCACTGTAGAGTTTTTTGATGTTTAGCCCAGATATTAATTTTTCTCCTCTGAACAACAACGAAAACATCGCTGCAGGTATTAAATAGGCGGGCTGTGGCCCGTCTAGCCCAGGCCAAATATCCAGCCCAGATATTAATTTTTTTCAAGCTGAAAATGGCTAGCCTAGCTATACTTTTTTAGGAATACCCAGGCAAGGTCAAGTTGTTATTCTCCGCCCCGCTGGGCTGCAAATCTTTCCTAGGAGGGATGCATTAGGCTTGACAAGAAAATGGGCTTTAAGAAATAATAAATGGGATGTAATTATAAAAACTAGGAAGTAACTATAAAAAATGCACCAAACACGTAATTACTTAATAAAATATTATTTTTGGATATTGAAAATTTTAATTTCATTAATTGTTGCGAGCACAATGTTTTGTTGGATTTTTACGTAATATAAATTTATATTGAAATTGTATTTAATCTGACTAGAAATTTCAGGATAAAAATATTTCGGATCCCATCAAAATGTGGGAAATTTTATTGAATTCTATTTTGAACAGTTGGTTGAAATGGGTTGTACTTTTAACAAACTGTAAATGGACTGTAGTAAATTCCATTATAATTCAAAAATGGGTTGCACATTCTTACAAATCTCAAATGGGCTATAAGTCCTCTGACACACAGTTGTGGCCTTACTAAGTTGACGCGTCCCTTAAAAAAAGAGAGTTGACACGTATGCAAGGATTTGTCAACTTATAGTCAACACACGGTTCTAGCAGCAGTGGCTGTTGGATGTCCATCCAACGGATGCCGTGCTTCTTCTTCAATCTCAGATATTCTAGCTTCACCCGCCCAAAAAATGATTCCTCCCCCTGACATCTGGGGCGCACCGTTTCGGAAGCTGACCTATGGACCTACTAAGTTGACGTACCAAGGGCTTTGTCAGCTTAGTCAATATAAACGATTCTAGCTGCAGTGAACGTACGATGTCCATCCAACGGCCGTTATGCTTCTTCAACCTCTGCTATTCTTGCTCCAGCCACCCAAAGCAGCACCGGTCGTGCCGCCTGCTCCTGTGGCGTGCTGTGCTACCGCGGAGGCCTCACCGCTCCCTACTACTCCCATCGCTGGCCAGGCCATCCCTCCACTGACCCACACCCCCTGTTATTCTGCGGCGACGGCAGCCTCACACCGCAGCCGAACCAGTGAACCCTCGTACTCCCCTCCACGTGGGCAGCCACTGCCGCGTCTTCCCCGGCTCCGTGTCGTCCCCTTCCTAGGCCTCGCCGTCGTCCACCGCGGTGGTGCTCTCGGTGCGGCGTGGTCAACATGGTCAAGGAACGACTTCTATCCGACGTGGACTATACGTGGAGAGGCTGACAGCTGGGTCCACCGCCGCAGCAAGGAAGTGCCTCCTTATTACGCGTAAAATAATGATTCCTCCACCTGACAGCTAGGACCCACTGGACGGGCCACTGTATTTTGCAAAAAAACGTTTCCCCCTGGCTACTGGGACCCACCAGCTACATCTTCGCACGCAAGGAAGTGCGTCCGGGCAAAAAAAACGATTCGCCCCCCTGACTGCTGGGACCCACTAGCTACATCTTCGCGCGCAAGGAAGTGCCTGACAGTCGGGACCCACTTGGTCGAAGTGTATGTAGCATTGTCATTCATGTCGCGAATGTGTACGTACATACTGGTCGATGTAGAGGCACGCACGTGTCGTAGTAGAGGCGCGCACGTGTCATAGTAGAGGTGCCCACGTAGCATGTACATGTATGTACAACGGCCAGTGTGCAAGAAAGAAAATATGGCCACGTATGTGTACATACGGGAGGGGTCTCGAACACCTACTCGCGCATACGTACGGCCAGGGCTCGTGTACATGGCTGGGTCGGAACGGAGAAATAGCGTCGTCGTCGTGTTCATGGGGAGCCAACCGGCTAGGTCGGAACGGAATGCATCGTCGTGTTCATCGGGAGGGCCTGGACGGAACAGGCGATGGAAACTAGGCCTAGCGTACCGTAGAATGGAGGAAACGGCCTTGTGTTCAACCGGCCACGTTCAAAACGGGATCCTGTTCGTCGGGAGGGGTATGGCGTACCGCAAAATGGAGGAAACAAACTTCCTACGGTCAAAACATGGGTCCTGTTGATCGGAGGGGTGTGGAGTACCGCAAAACGAACGAAACGGACTTGTGTTTGAGCGCTACGGTCGAAATGTGGGTCCTGTTCATCGGGAGGGGTGTGGAGTACCACAAAACGGGACTCCACGGGATACTGTTCATCTCCACCATCGACCTCCTCCAGCCTCCACTGGCTACTGTTCATCCACCGTCGACCTTCTCCAGCCTCCACGGGCTCCTGTTCATCCAGCCTCCACCGTGTGCTACTCCACCGACTACTGTTCAACCACCCCTCTCCACGGGCTCCTGTTGAACCACCCCTCCATGGGCTACTGTTCATCCACCCCTCCACCATCTACTATTCATCCATCCCTCCACGGGGTCGTCCTGTTCATCCAGCCCTCCATGGGGTCATGTTCATCCAGCCCCAACCGGCTCGATCGACAGGGGTCATGTTCATCCAAAGTCAATGCCACGGGGTCCTGTTCATCCACCCCCACCGCTCACTGTTCATCCAAACCCCCCTGCAACACTCATTGTTCATCCATAGGCAGCATCGACAGCAGTAGCGAAGGAATCGCTCGATCAGGTTCAGTTAACAGCCATCGATCGATCGCTCGGATTCAGTAACGCGTAGCCTGCAGTGCAATCGCTCGGGTTCAGTTAGAGCCCAATGCCTCGCTCGGGTTCAGTTAGAGCCAATGCCTCGCACACACGCGCGTACGTGTACGAGAGAAAGGCGCATCGCTCGGTCCCCGACCTCCCACCGTAACCGGGAACTCGCCGAAATTTTCCTCGCCCTCGCTTCTACCACGGTTTTTTCCGTCATGGACAGCCCAAATAATGTCATGCAGCTGCGTCTCTGGCCCGCCCAGGACGAAAAGCCCATTTTCTGTCATGATTTTTTGTCATAGAAGTAGGATCCCACCACATCTATGATGATACCGGGTTTTGTCACAATTATCGTCATAGAAGTGTCATAAGTATAACATATTTTTTTTCATTCGGCCCAAAATGTCAAGGATGTGTCTTTTTTTTGTAGTGATGCTACGGTGGCAATCTCATTATCAAGACTAAAAGCATTGTTGCACTCAATACATGGAAAATCATTTAGCATGATAGAGGCAACACATGGAGATATATGACAAGAAGCAATAACAATCTTGTGCAAAGCATGTAGATGGTAGTCATCAACCGCATGAAGTGAGCAAGTATGAATCATGGGTGATGCAACAAGGCAAGCGATCATAGTAATCAAGTCGTGCAAGCTAGTAGTGCAAAGATGCAACATACTAGAAGAAATCATGGCAATCATGTCATGTGAGAAAATAATAGGCATAGGCAATGCACATGACATTTCGCAAGCACGAGCACAAAGCAATACCATAGTATCATCGTAGGAATGGAGCACATAGCAAACATGGCAATAACAAGCAATATCTCCACAAAGCTTGCAAATACACATACAAGTAGTAGAGTCAATCATCATGTGTAATGCAAAGCATGGGTCACAAATTCAATGCAAAGGCATAGGAATGAGCATATCATGCAAAGTGAACCTGGCAAGATGGGCATATAATATGTAATGGACGATATCCCATAACCATGTGAGAGCCATGCAGAAGAGATCCACGAAGTCTTTGCGCGCAAGGGAACGGTGGTAAGGACAATCCACGGGATCCCAAATCATCATTGCTCTCTAGAGCTTGTTTTGTCAACTTGTGGGATTGCGAGGTTGACAAGGATTCATGTGTACCTACACAAAAGAGACACAACCCAAAGAAATTGTGTTCGTGGTAAATGTACACATCATCCATCGTGATGTGTATGTGCATGTGTGAGTTAGCACAAGATAAGCATCGCTCAAAGAAATTTGATGCATGGTATAAGAACATGTCATCCATCATGAAACAATAGTTGTTATGTATGACATGATGGGGACACAAATTGAGAATGCAAGTATATGGCACATCACTAGCATGTTTATTCATGGGGAGCATATGGTGCACACAAGTAGTGGGATCATGCAATGGATAGGATGAATCAAAATCTCCTAAAATGTATGCGCAAACTATGGAGGTGTTCTCATGAGCAATAGTGGAAACATCATATGGAGAATATGAGCAACATACAAAACAATGCATATCCGAAGCTAGGTGTTCATGGCATGGCATATGAGATTAATGATGCAAAGGGAGCATATCAATATCGTCACAAGAAAAACAAATGCCAATAACCATGGGCTTGTCATTTATGCCATATGTGCAAATTGGGTTTATGTTGATGGCATATGCATAGTCACTATGAAGAGATTGCAAATATGACATATTGTTGATCTCATGCATAGCATATGACAAGTCAAGCGGATTGTCAAACATGATGTGACCAAGAGAATTATCACAAGGAATCCTATGTAACATGGCATCACAACTAATAGACTCCACATGGAAATCATCAAACTCATCATAAATGGTTAAATCATCGCATGGGGAAGTCGAACTAGAATGAAGCATGTCAATAGGTGGATCAACATCATGCAAGCAATCAATACCAAGGATGTCCACTAGTGGGACTAGAACATCACCTTCACCTATGTTACCTTGTTCATTCCACTCAAGTGGTGGAGGTGAGGTGGCAAAGACCAAATGGTGGTCATCATCTTCATCTTGATGGAACCATGTGGGTGGTGCATCATATTCCACCATGGCCATCATCTTGTCCATAGGAAGGATGAAGTCGTCGCGGATCGGCGCGTCATCATATATGGGACCTAGCACCAAAGGAGAAGACACAACAGAGGTAGAGGTTAAGTCGTTAGAAATCATAGTGGCCTCACATGCCCTATCAACTACCTCACTCTCTCTATGTGGTGGTGGCTCACTCACTCCCTCAAGGTAGGTGCACTCAATGTCACATATGGTGGAGTCACTCAAATCACTCAAGTAGTGGTGGTGGTGGCTCTCCTCACATGGAAATTGTGGCAACTCATCATATATGGGGCTAGTGGTGAAGTCACTCTCACTCTCAATATGGTGGCACAAGTCACTCAAGTCATCAGACGTCGCCGTGGTCGAAGGGAAGATCCCATGCTGAACCATCTCGTTGTTGTCACCGTGGATGAAGGTCGAAGATGGCACATCATCGCTCTCCTCCATGACCGAAGGGAAAATCCCATGCTCGATCATCTCGTCACCGTCGTAGTGGATGGCCTTGCTTGGTGAAGATGACGAAGTGGTGGTAGTAGTCGTAGCTCCGTCTTGTTGGTACTCGTCTCGCGCTCTTCTCTTGTGCTCATGAAAGTTTTCTTGATGGTGTCGTCAAGGGGGATTCGATCACGGAGGGCTTCTACATCAGCACGATTGCCCTTCCGATGAAGCGTGAGTAGTTGACCACAGACTTACAGGTCCATAGCTAGTAGCTAGATTGCTTCTTCTCTATCTTTGATTCTAAATACCATGTTCTCCTCGATGTTCTTGGAGATCTATTCGATGTAATATTTATTTGCGGTGTGTTTGCCGAGATCCGATGAATTGTGGATTAATGATCAGATTATCTATGAATATTATTTGAGTCTTCTCTGAATTCTTATATGCATGATTTGATATCTTTGCAAGTCTCTTCGAATTATCGGTTTAGTTTGGCCTACTAGATTGGTTTTTCTTGCAATGGGAGAAGTGCTTAGCTTTGGGTTCAATCTTGCGGTGTCCTTTCCCAGTGACAGTAGGGGCAGCAAGGCACGTATTGGATTGTTGCCATCGAGGATAAAAAGATGGGGTTTTCATCATATTGCTTGAGTTAATTCCTCTACATCATTTCATCTTACTTAATGCGTTACTCTGTTCTTTATTAACTTAATACTCTAGATGCAGGCATGAGTCGGTCGATGTGTGGAGTAGTAGTATTTGATGCAGAATCGTTCCAGTCTACTTGACATAGACATGATGCCTATGTTCATGATCAGTGCCTTAGATATCATCATAATTATGCGCTCTTCTATCAATTGCTCCGCAGTAATTTGTTCACCCACCGTATTATTTGCTATCTAGAGAGAAGCCACTAGTGAAACCTATGGCCCCTGGGTCTCTTTTCCATCATATTAAGTCTATTTCCATCATACTAGTTTCCTATCTACTATTTTGCAATATTTTGCTTTCCGATCTATATAACAAAAATACCAAAAATATTTACTTTACAATTTATCTATCTCTATCAAATCTCACTTTTGCAAGTAACCATGAAGGGATTGATAACCCCTTTATCACGTTGTGTGCAAGTTTGTTGATTGTTTGTGCAGGTATTTGGTGACTTGTGCGTTATCTCCTACTGGATTGATACCTTGGTTCTCAAGCTGAGGGAATACTTACTCTACTTTGCTGCATCAGCCATTCCTCTTCAAGGGAAAAAGCAACGCAAGCTCAAGAAGTAGTAGTAACTTAGCCTCGAAGGCCGCCATATAGGTGTGAATAATGCCACCTAGTCTGACAACTTTATTGAAGCGGCGTATCCCATGACAGGTCAGGCAGTTAGTGCCTACCGCAAATCATGGCTCGAGGGAGCCTTTTTACTGGCGCGTCCCATCGAGGTGGAGATCGTGCCCGTTTTCTCAGGGATATCATCAAGATTTTGTTTCTCCCTATCCACATAATGGCTTCTTTAGCGGGGAGTGTCATTTTTATCTATGCATCAAGTGGGACTCTTGGCATCTCAGCAACTTATAAGAGTAAAAAGAGAATAGTGCAAGCAATCACGCTCTCATTTACCCTGCCTACTGCTTCATTGAGCTCGAGGGACGATATCCAATCTCGCCCTCTTCTTCCTTAGCGAATCCAAGCCCCCCATCTAACCATTGCCGATACCCTCAAAGGCCATTGGGGTGGTTCCACCGTGACAGGCGACACCATTTGGGAGCTGCATGGAGCGGGATACCTCTCCGCCAACATCACTGCCCGCGCTCCCGACGCTGACCAGCAAGTGCCCACTCCCAACCTAAGGGAGCAGATAGTCTTTATTCCCCACATCATCTAAGGCCCGGGGTTCCCCCTGCACCCTTTCATGCGTGGGATGATGTTCTACTACGGGCTCAACTTCCACCACATGGCCCAGAAATCCATTCTCCAGTCCGCCTTCTTCATCACGGTCTGCAAGGCCTTCCTCCACATTGAGCCGCACTTCGGTGTCAAGTTGAAGTCCAGCAGCTCTGATTTGGCAGAGTGCGGAGGGGCCATGGTCAGCAAGAACCATAATATCAACTGCCCAATGATATGAGGCATTTGTTGATACGTCTCCAATGTATATATAATTATTGATTGTTCCATGCTATTATTTTATATGTCTTGGATGCTTTATATGCATTAATATGATATTTTATATTATTTTTGGGACTAACCTATTAACCTAGAGCCAAGTGCCAGTTTCTATTTTTCCCTTATTTTTGACTTTTACAAAAAAAGGAATATCAAACAGAGTCCAAACGGAATAAAACTTTACGATGATTTTTCTTGGACCAGAATATACCCCGAACACTTGGAAAGAGGGCCAGAAGAGTCCAGAGGAGGCCACAAACCCTTAGGGTGCACCCTGGGCGGCGCCGCTGGCTAGTGGGCCCCTCGGGAGTCCTCTAACCCTAATTCCAGCTCTAGTGAATCTCAAATATTCCCAAAACATCAGAAGCGTCCACCAAAATACTTTTCCACCGCCGCAAGCCTCTGTTCCCTTGAGATCCCATCTTGGGGCCTTTTCCGGCACTCTGCCGGAGGGGCATTCAATCATGGAGGGCCTCTACATCAACCTTGCCGCTCTTCCGATGAAGCGTGAGTAGTTTACCACAGACCTAAGGGTCCATAGCTAGTAGCTAGATGGCTTCTTCTCTCTCTTTGATCTTCAATACAATGTTCTGCTCGATGTTTTTGGAGTTCTATCCAATGTAATCTTCTTTTGTGACGTGTTTGTTGAGATCCAATGAATTGTGGATTTATGATCAGATTATCTATGAATATTTTGATGCTTCTTTGGATTCTTTTATGCATGATTAAGATATCTTTGTATTTCTCGTCGAACTACCAGTTTGGTTTGTCCAACAAGAATGGTTTTTCTTGCAATGGGACAGGTGCTTAGTTTTGGGTTCAATCTTGCGGTGTCTCACCCAGTGACATAGTAGGGGTAGCGAGGCACATATTGTATCGTTTCCATCAAGGATAAAAAGATGGGGTTTATATCGTATTGCTTGAGTTTATCCATCAACATCATGTCATCTTACTTCAAACGTTACTCTATTCTTATTAACTTAATACTCTTGATGCATGTTGGAGAGCGGTCAATGTGTGGAGTAATAGTAGTAGGTGCATGCAGGAGTTGGTCTACTTGTCACTGACGTGATGCCTATATTCATGATCATTGCCTTAGATATCGTCATAACTTTGTGCTTTTCTATCAATTTCTCAACAGTAATTTGTCTACCCATCGTATGTTTTCTTTCAAGAGAGAAGCCTCTAGTGAAACCTATGGCCCCTGGGTCTCTTTTCCGTCATATATTTTTAGATCAATAAACCAAAAAAAACCCAAAATAGCTTGTTGCAATTTATTTATATGTACTTTAGTTTGCTATTTTATTTATATTTTATACCTATCTATATTAGATCTCACTCTTGTACATGACCGAGAATATATTGGCAACCCCTTTTTCGCGTTGTGTGCAAGTGTTTGTTAGTGTGTCCAGGTGCATATATTGGAGACTTGCTTGTGCCTCCTACTGGATTGATACATTGGTTCTTAACTAAGGGAAATACTTATCTCTACTTTGCTGCATCACCCTTTCCTCTTCAATGAAAAAATCAACGCAAGCTCAAGAAGTAGCAGAAAGAATTTCTAGCGGCGTTGCTAGGGAGGCTCTACATCAAGCCTAGCAAGTACGCATCATAAACTCTCATCTCTTGATTTACATTATTTGCCATTTGCCTCTCATTTTCCTCTCCATCGCTTCTAAAATGTTTTCAGAAAAACACAAAAATATTTGCCTTTTTATTCACCATTCTTTTGTTCGTATTTTTGTTTGCTTTTTGTTTGCTTGTGTGCTAGATCTCTTGTTTTTGTATCATGGCTAGTCCTCCTACCATTGTTAGTACCCCTGAAAGTGAGGTTCTCAATTTTAAGCAAAGAGAGGGAGAAAATATAAAAGATGCTTGGTATAGAATTTGCAATGCTCAAAATACTCGTAAGCAATCTACTACCATTCTCCTTCACAATTTTTATGTGGGTGTTACTACTTGGTATAGATATGTGCAAGACACCGTTACTGGAGGTAACTTCTTGGGTAGCCATACTTTGGATGCTTATAATGCTATGATAGATTTGGTAGGCTCGTCACCACTCATGGTTAATGGAACAGTTTTAACTTTCGAACATGTGATGCAAAGGCTTGATATTATTGAGAGAAAAAAATTCTACCATAGAGCTTATTGAAAATTTGGATAACAAGATACATAATCACATTACTCAAATTGGATCGAAGGTAGAATCACTTTAAAGAATCTAAAGGAAAAGGAACCTATAGTTAATGAGAAAATAGATCAAGGTTCTACTAGAATTGATAAGTTAGAAGATATTATTACCAACTTGGGTTCCACTTCTGCCTCCGTTAAAACCACTCCAAATTTTCCTCCTACTAAAGATACCAAGTTTATTTATGTTCCTAGAAATAAGGGTGAATCATCTTGTAAAGGAAATGAAGATCTTAAGATGATAAGTGTTCACCATAGCTTTATCAATATCATTAAAGAACCAATTGCTACAAGTGAATTTCTTGATTTCCTACCTAGGAGTGTGATTATCAATAAACCCAAAGAATTTCCTAGGGGTCATAAATGTGCAATTGAAGAATTGCATAGCAAAGATGAAAATACCTAGATCTTTGTTTTATGCCTAGTTAGGGGCATTAAGCGATAGCGCATATTGGGAGGCAACCCAATTTTATTTTTATGTTTTTTGGTTTTGGTTTTGTTTTTCAATAAATACACATTATTACCTCTTTAGTAATTGTGTTTTGGTGTTTTAGTTAGTGTTTGAGCCAAGTACCACCTTTGGGATGGTCTATGGTGATAGTTGATTTGATCTTGCTGAAAAACAGAAACTTTTAGCCCAGTCACAGAATTGATCTGAGCTGTTGGAACGTGATAAATTCTTGAATTTTTTACACAAGGTTGATATAAAAATTGCCTAAGTTTTCCTAACTTTTCAGGATTTTTGGAGCTATAGAAGTATACATAGTTTCCGGATTACTACAAACTGTTCTATTTTTGTGTAACACCCTGGTTTTTGGCCCTTTCTTTTTCTTTATGATTTCCTTGGTTTTTGGAGTGGTTCTATGGCCACGCAACCTAGGAGATCTTCAATTCTTCTCCTCCAAAGTGACTCATCCTGCTCAAATCCTTCCCAAATCAACGTCAGCATAAGAATTTGGTATATGAGAAAAAACCTGTCAGAATTTAGGAAAGGTGAAGCAAACCACCCAGAGCATGGTAAGGAGATCATATGAAATTCCCGAGGGAACCATAAACAAAGAAAAAGTATACACTAGTTGGAAATGGTTTCTTAAGGCATATTCATACTAGTTCCCTGAGCAACCAAATCTTGAGGACCATATTTCTTTAAGGATGGAAGGTTTGTAACACCCTAGTTTTTTGCCCTTTCTTTTTCTTTATGATTTGCTCTGATGTTTTTGGAGTGGTTCTGTGGCCTTGCAACCAGGAAGATCTTCAATTCTTGTCCTCCAAAGTGACTCATCCTTCTCAAATCCTTCCCAAGATCATGTCACTTCATTTCTAGACCAACTACAAAAATTCTTTTTCTTGGAATATTCCTTTTTCTATTAAAGGAATAGTCCTGTTTGCCCTAGGTTGTGAAGCAACCAATATTTCTATCTCCAGAAAATTCCCAGATAATTCTCATAAATTGTTTGGATCATATATGCCCCCAAATATGTCCAAACCTTCATCATCCAGTTCAAAAATAATTCTCCAATATTCATTCTTCATTTCTGTCCAAACTGGCCTTCTGTGAAGGAAGTGCCACCTATCTTTTCTTGATTGCTAGCAAACTTTTTTGGCGCTCTTTCCTACCCATATAATTGCCTCATGCCAAAATTCAACTTCAATTTCCTAGTGTGTTTTTTCACAGTTTCTGTCAGATGGAAACCTTGTTGAAGGAAGTACCAGCTAGGAGTATCCAAATGAGTTGAAATTTAGCAAGCTCCTTCATGTGGTCATATAATGACCCTCTACCAATTTTCAGCCCCATCCACTCAACTATGTGAGCACACCTTCAAATCTTTGCTTCTGGCAAAAAAAATCAGGTTATGAAGCAAGTATAGTTTATATTGATTCGTTATGGCTGAATATTTACCACAACATTCTCCTAGCCATAAAACCTCTCTCCACCAAATTTGGGATCAATTCATCAAGACAATATTTTTCTCGAATTTCTCAAGTTTCTGGACAGAGAGGGTATCTGTGAAGGAAGTACCATTTTGGCAAGTTCAAATGGTATGGAATTTTTACAGAATATTCTTATGTCCATATGACCTTGATCTACCAAATTTCAGCTCAAGTGACCACTCCATGTGAGTGCCCCTTCTTAATCTAGTTTCTAGACCAAAATTGTAGTTGCAAAGCAACTATATTAATTTGTGGTCGATTTCTCCAACTGCACAGGATCATACTCCTTCCTAACCTAAACCTCCCAGACGTCAAATTTGGCCCCTAGCACTTCCCTGTTGATCATAGTAACCTATCCAAGTTTGCTACATCAAACTTTCATCGAGGCCTCATTTCACTACACAGCCCCTTCTCTAGATATTTCACCTCCCACAGTCCCCATGATGCAGGGACAACACGCTAGACATCAACTGACATCCCCTCTTGTCCTCTCCATGCCATGTCTCGTGGTGAGTGCATCACTGGCAACCATGTGCATGCGCTCTAGTTGTTTCGGCTGTGCTCTGTGCCTCTGATCCCGTCGCGTCGCGTCGCTCCAACGGTGTCCGCGTGTCTGGTGGTGCTGACCTGACGCCCTGTCCTATCCCATCGCTCTCGGACCCTATTCCCCCTCATGTAGCTGCCTCGCTGCAGCTAGCCGATGTGCGCCCACGGGCACGCTGTGGCCGACAACCCCTGTTTGTCGCCCTGTCCTGTTTCCGCTCGTGCCTTTGGCCATGCTAAGCTCCGTGAACCTCCACTGTTCTGCCCACGTCGCCTACTACCGAGATCACTTGCGTGCCCACACATTCGTGGCACCGGCCACGTGTCTGCAGCAGCAACCAGCGCGACACCCCCTCCCCTCGGCTATATAGGCTGCCTCGAGCTCTCCCGACCCCTCCCCAGCTCACCAGAAGCTCCGCCTCATTCCCCTACCCCTCCTTGGATATCTACCCGATCCCCGGAGCTCCTCCTTGCCTTCCCTGTCCTTCATGGCTGCCGCCTCTGCCCGCTTAAATTCCGGTGACCCCGAGCCCCTCCCTCCTTCTTTCCGCCACCACCCTGGAGCCAGCCCAGCACCTCTCCTCCTCCTCGGATGGCCTAGCGGCAAGTGCCCACATCTAGCCGAAGTCCCATCCGCCGCGTCCATGACCCCGCTCTGCCCGATGCTCCATGGTGTCTGTATGGTTGATGGACGGGTGCGCCTTGCCGTCCTGAACACTCCGGCTATCCGAGCTCCACCGGAGGTGGCCCGAGTCGCCGGAGCGAGCGCCGACACCAGAGGCCCTCATCTTCTTTGCGTGCAGCGTCGGTGGAAGAAGGAGGAGCGGGAGGAGAGAGAGAGGTGCGGTGGGACCCACATGTAAGCGACACCGGAGTCCGGCCCCGCCTTGCCATGTTGGATAAGTGGAGGTGTATTTGACAGAATATGTGTTCCCCTTCTGAAGACGTACTTTTATTCTGGTACATCCTGGAATGTGCTTTCACTTCAGTGAAAGTGTAATTCTAGAAAGTGTGTTTTCTGTTTCTCAGTCAGGGGCTAGTTTGTGAGTATTTTATTTATAGATGGGTCCCTAGCAGAAAAACCCTTGTTTCTTTTCACTCACCACTCCGAATCAGGTGTCCAAAGCCCACATTTTTGTGTCGTCGAGCCCGTTCTATTGGTATCATTTTCATGGGATTGTCACATTCTAAAAATGACCATTATGCCCTTGCCCTTATCCGGCCCCCTCCGAGAGAGAAAATTTTTCGGTGATTCTTTCCCCGAGCTTCTCGCACTTCCTGCCGATGAATCCATCCATCCCAGGCAAGCAACACCCTCCATTTTCATGATTCCAATGCAATACCATGGTTTATTTATTTGAGCTTTCTTAGAATGTGCATTTAGCTACATATGATTTGTTCATGGCATTTCTTGGGGGAAATACTTGGTCTTGCTATTGCCATGATTGTGTCTGGATTTCTTGGGCTAATGTTTTGCAGATTGAGGAGGAGATGTTGCCATTGGATTATTAGTGGCTATTATTATTATTATTATTATTATTATTATTATTATTATTATTTTATTATTTTCAACATGATAGTATCTGATATTATGCTCTGGAGTAGGGTTTGGATTTGATGTTATCATGTTGATCAATGGTTAATCATCTTGCTCTTACTATTGGACTAGTAGCATCATGATTATTGGATTCATCCTGATCTTAGTTAATATGCTATCCTCGGAGTATTATGATATGACTATATTATGCTTTGGATCATTTGTTGGATATTTCTATGACTTGGATTACAGGTGGATATATGATATTAGAGACATAGTTATCACCATTATACCTTGGGCATAAAGTTTGTCACTTCGTTGGTCGCCACCGAATTGAGATTTTCCAGTGCAACCACATTTTCCTTTATGGGAGGGCCCTAATGCAGTCTATTGTCATGCCTCTCGCTGGTTCCTCCAACTAGGGAAGATTATGTGTGCATGCTACCCTGGCCCGGTAGGCGGTGATAACCTTGTGTGCCCGAGTTGTATGGTATCCCATTGTCCCCGTTTGGGAGTTGGTCATAGTGGCCGGGAGAGTGTCATGAAGTAGATTGGTTTTGTCGGAACATCGTTGGTCCACCCGAATGGGAGCACGAGGCCATGGGTTATGTGGTGTGGGTACAGTGTGCCAACCTCTACAGAGAGTGTTTAATCTATAGATAGTCGCGTCCTCGGTCATGGGCACATTTTGTACTAGCTCAGACCGTTCAATCAACACTCATGATGACGGAATGACTTCTTAGATGACTTATATATTTATGTGACGAGTAACAGTTTGGCAGGATGCCGATGTTGGGATGATCTCGAGGATGATCATTTAGTTGTGATGTTATCATGTGGTGATCACGAGGTGATCAAGGTGACATATTGCTTGGCCGAATAGCCAAGATTGAGATGGTTCTTGAGATCTGAGATATTGGTTTATCAGTATTCTAGTAGTTCCTTATCATGCTTAGTTATTGCTTCCACATCATACTAGTTGTTGATCACTTAACCTTCTAATGCTATGTTATTGTCTTGCCTTGATGATTTTGGTTGTTGTGAGCTTGCAAGTACATTCAATGTACTAACCTGGCGTGTCATGCCAGATTGTAGGTGATGTCTTGATTGATTGCTTGTCGAGGTTACTGATCGTGCGAGCTAGATCGTGTCCCAGCCAGAGTCCCTGCAAAGTGGAGTTCACCATCATCGTCGTTGTTCCGCTGCTAGAAGTTATTCCGCTACCACGAGTTGTTCCGTTGCTAGCATAGAGCTACCTTAACAGGCGTAGTGTCGTCGTGCTGATGTGATCTTTTGTAACATCAGACCCTTGTACCATTATCCTTCGTAATAAGTGCTCATTTGTTCTATGCCAAGCAGTGCCGTATTCCAGAAGACTTGATCTCTGGGCCGGAATACGGGGTGTTCCGATTTCTCTGAGCCAGGGTGCCACATTTTGACGGATTCTGTTTTCTAACTGTTGTTTGCTTAATTTGATGAATCTATGGGTAGTATCGGGGGGTATGTATGGGTAGTATAGAGGGGGTATGAACCATGGGGAATTGGAATATAGTAGATATAACACCAATATAAATTTAGAATGAGTTCACAACAGTACCTAAAGGGGTGATTTATTTTATTATACTAACGGATCTTACGAGTTTTCTGTTGAGTTTTGTGTTGTGAAGTTTTCATGTTTTGGGTAAAGATTTGTTGGTCTATGGAATAAGGAGTGGCAAGAGCCTAAGCTTGGGGATGCCGAAGGCACACCAAGGTAATATTCAAGGACAACCAAGCATCTAAGCTTGGGAATTCCCTGGATTGCATCCCCTCTTTTCGTCCTCAGTCCATTGATAAATTTACTCGAGGCTATATTTTTATTCACCACATGATATGTCTTTTGCTTGGAGCGTCTTGTATGATATGAGTCTTTGCTTTTTAGATTTCCGCGATCCTCCTTGATTTACACACCTTTTGAGAGGGACACGCTTTAATCATGAATTTATTAGAGTACTCTATGTGCTTCACTTATATCTTTTGAGCTAGGCAGTTTGCTCAAGTGCTTCACTTATATCTTTTTAGAGCACGCCGCTAGCTTTATTTTATAGAAATTGTTGAACTATCATGCTTCACTTATATTATTCTGAGAGTCTTAAACAACATGTTAATTTTCTTTGTTTATGAATTTAGTCCTAATATGATGGGCATCCTAGAGGGATATAATAAAAACTTTCATATAAGAGCATTGAATATATGAGAAGTTTGATTCTTTGCATTTGTTTTGAGATATAAAGATGGTGATATTAGAGTCATGCTAGTGAGTAATTGTGGATTGGTAGAAATACTTATGTTAAAGTTTGTGATTCCTGTAGCATGCATGTATGGTGAACCATTATGTGATGAAGTCAGAGCATGATTTATTCTTTGATTGTCTTCCTTATGAGTGGCGGTCGAGGACGAGCGATGGTCTTTTCCTACCAATCTATCCCCCTAGGAGCATGTGTGTAGTACTTTGCTTCAATGGCTAATAATTTTTTCAATAAGTATCTGAGTTCTTTATGACTAATGTTAAGTCCATGGATTATACGCACTCTCACCCTTCCACCATTGCTCTAGTACCGAGTAACTTTTGCCGATGCATTAAACCCACCATATACCTCCCTCAAAACAGACACCATACCTACCTATTATGACATTTCCATAGCCATTCCGAGATATATTTCCATGCAACTTCCACCGTTCCGTTTTATTATGATACATACCATTATTGTCATATTGCTTTGCATGATCATGTAGTTGGCATAGTATTTGTGGCTTGGACACCTTTCATATTTTATACATGTCACTCTTTATCATTGCACATCCTGGTATACCGCCGAAGGCATTCATATAGAGTTGTATTTTGTTCTAGTATCGAGTTGTAAGTAAATAAAAGTATGATGATCATCATTATTAAAGCATTGTTCGATGTGAGGAAAGGATGATGGAAACTATGATCCCCTCACAAGTTGGGATGAGTCTATGAACTTTAAAGATAATAAAATAGGCCAAAGAAGCCCAAATAAAAAATAGGCCAAAGAAGCCCAAACATAAAAATGAGATTAAACGAGAGAAGGGATAATATTACTATCCTTTTTCCACACTTGTGCTTTGAAGTAGCACCATGATCTTCATGGTAGAGAGTCTCCTATTTTGTCACTTTCATATACTAGTGGGAATTTTTCATTATAGAACTTGGCTTGTGTATTCCAATGATGGGCTTCCTCAAATTTCCCTAGGTCTTCATGAGCAAGCGAGTTGGATGCACACCCACTTAGTTTCTTTTTGAGCTTTCATACACTTATAGCTTATAGCTCTAGTGCATCTGTTGCATGGCGATCCCTACTCACTTACATCAATATCAATTGATGGGCATTTCCATAGCCCATTAAATTGCCTAGTTGATGTGAGACTTTCTCCTTCCTTTTTGTCTTCTCCACAACCACCATATTCTATTCCACCTAAGTGTTATATCCATGGCTCACGCTCATGTATAACTTGAAAGTTTGGGAACACTAAAAGTATGAAACAATTGCTTAGCTTGTCATCGGGGTTGTGCATGATGAAATACTTTGTGTGATGAAGATGGAGCATAGACAGACTATATTGTTTTGTAGGGATAACTTTCTTTGGCCAAGTTATTTTGAGAAGACATGATTTCTATATTAGTATGCTTGAAGTATTATTGTTTTTATGTCAATATTAAAGTTTTGTTTTGAATCTTATGTATCTCAATATTCTTGCCACAATAACCAAGATTGCATTGATAAATATATTAGGTAGCATTTCACATCAAAATTTCTGTTTTTATCATTTACCTACTCGAGGACGGGCAAGAATTAAGCTTGGGGATGCTTGATACGTCTCGAAAATATTTATAATTTTTTATTGTTCCATTTTATTATACTATCTGTTTTGGATGTTTTATATGCAATACAATAATCTCCTCGATGTTCTTGGGCCATAGCTAGTAGCTAGATGGCTTCTTCTCTCTCTGTGATATTCAATACAATAATCTCCTCGATGTTCTTGGAGTTCTATCCGATGTAATCTTCTTTTGTGGTGCGTTTGTTGAGATCCGATGAATTGTGGATTTATGGTCAGATTATTGATAACCACAAGTATAGGGGATCACAACAGTTTTTGAGGGTAGAGTATTCAACCCAAATTTATTGATTCAACACAAGGGGAGCCAAAGAATATTCTGAAGTATTAGCAGTTGAGTTGTCAATTCAACCACACCTGGATAACTTAATATCTGCAGCAAAGTATTTAGTAGCAAAGTAGTATGGAAGTAACGCTAACGGGAGCAAAAGTAACAGTAGCAGTTTTGTAGTAATTGTGACAGTGACAACTGTAAAGTAACTAAGCAAAGATCAATATGTGAAAAGCTTGTAGGAATTGGATCAGTGATGGATAATTATGCTGGATGCGATTCCTCATGCAATAGTTATAACATAGGGTGACACGGAACTAGCTCCAGTTCATCAATGTAATGTAGGTATTTATTCCGAATATTGTCATACGTGCTTATGGAAAAGAACTTGCATGACATCTTTTGTCCTACCCTCCCGTGGCAGCGGGTTCCTATTGGAAACTAAGGGATATTAAGGCCTCCTTTTAATAGAGTACCGGACCAAAGCATTAACACTTAGTGAATACATGAACTCCTCAAACTACGGTCATCACCGGTAAGTATCCCTATTATTGTCACTTCGGTGTTAATGGATCATAACCATAATAGGTGACTATAGACTTGCAAGATAGTATCAAGAACTCACATATATTCATGAAAACATAATAGTTCAAATCTGAAATCATGGCACTCGGGCCCTAGTGACAAGCATTAAGCATAGCAAAGTCATAGCAACATCAATCTTAGAACATAATGGATACTAGGGATCAAACCATAACAAAACTAACTCGACTACATGGTAAATCTCATCCAACCCATCACCGTCCCGCAAGCCTACGATGGAATTACTCACGCATGGCGGTGAGCATCACGAAATTGGTGATGGAGGTAGGTTGATGATGACGACAACGACGGATTCCCCTCTCCAGAGCCCCGAACGGACTCCCGATCAGCCCTCCCGTGAGAGATTAGGGCTTGGCGGCGGCTCCGTATCATAAAACGCGATGAATCCTTCTCCCTGATTTTTTTCTCCTCGAACATGAATATATAGAGTTGGAGTTGAGTCGGTGGAGCATCAGGGGGCCCACGAGGCAGGGGCACGCCCAGGGGGTTAGGCGCGCCCCCACCCTCATGGACAGGGTGTGGGCCCCCTGGTCTTGATTATTTCGCCAGTATTTTTTATTAATTCCAAAAATATTCTCCGTGAAGTTTCAGGTCATTCCGAGAACTTTTATTTCTGCACAAAATAACACTATGACAATTCTGCTAAAAAAAGCGTCAGTCCGTGTTAGTTCCATTCAAATCATGCAAGTTAGAGTCCAAAACAAGGGCAAAAGTGTTTTGACAAGTAGATACGATGGAGACGTATCAACTCCCCCAAGCTTAAACCTTTGCTTGTCAAAAAGCAATTCAGTTGACAAACTGAAAGTGATAAAGAAAAACTTCTACAAACTCGGTTTGCTCTTGTTGTTGTAAATATGTAAAGCCAACATTCAAGTTTTCAGCAAAGATTATGAACTAACCATATTCACAATAACACTTAGGTCTCATATTTACTCATATCAATGGCATAGTCAACTAGCGAGCAATAATAATGAATCTCAGATGACTGAAAGTGCGTTATGTCGACTAGAGGGGGGGTGAATAGGCGATTTTTATGAATTCTTCACTGAGGAATTTGCCAGTGAGGAAATTCCTTAGCGAAGAACTATTAGCAGCGGAATAAGTACTTAGAAGTTAGCATAACAGAATACAAGAATGGTCATCATGATGAATTGAAGACTAGCACAGAGGACAGAAAACGTAATCACAGGATAACACAAGATGAAGACAAACAGACTGAAGAAATTGAACTGAGGAAATTGAGAAAGTCTTCAGTCAAAGTCTTCAAACACAGATATGAACAAACACTCAACACGGTAATGAGGAAATGAAAGGGTTGAGGAAATAGAACCAGTAGGTTGGTGAAGACAATGATTTGGTAAACCAGTTCCAACTACTGTCTCAGTTGTACGTCTGGTTGGAGCGGCTGAGTATTTAAACTCGAGGACACGTAGTCCAGGACACCCAGTCTCTCAGCACGCAGCTCAGGACACCCAGTCCTCACCGTATTCTCCTTGAACTAAGGTCACACAGATCCCGTCCAATCACTCGTGGTAAGTCTTCAGGCGACTTCCAAACCTTCACAGACTTGGTCACTCGGAGATCCACAATTACTCTTGGATGCTCCAGACCTTGACGCCTAACCGTCTGGAAGAAGCAGTCTTCAAAGGTAACAAGCGTCGGATCCACGCAGGATCAATTTCTTCAGTGATGCTCAATCACTTTGGGGTTTGTAGGTGTTTGGGTTTGGGATTTTCCTCACTTGATGATTTTCGCTCAAAGTCCTCGGAGGATGGGTTGCTCTCAAATGACAAGTGTCAAGTTCTCTCGGAGCAGCCAACCAACTAGTGGTTGTAGGGGGCGGCTATTTATAGCCTAGGGAGCAGCCCGACATGATAAGTTATAAATGCCCCTCAATGATATGACCGTTAGGTGGATAAGATATTTTGGGCCAGCTAGCGCGCAACACAGCAACGGTCGGAAATTTGACTCTCAAATTCCTCAGGGCTATCATGTTCCTCACTGTGTAGGTAATTCGCACTGGCGAATTCCTAACTCCTCAGTCGGAACAAATTCATCAGTGACCAGAAGAACTTCGTCTCTGTCACTGAAGAAAGTGGCTGAACTGTATGAGATTTCCAAAGGCTTCACTCGAGGGGATTGGTAGGTGTAGGATTTTGAGTTGAGCATCACATGGAAATTTTTCCTTAGTATTTCCTCGATCCCCTTTAACAGTACGGTGTTTCCTATGACTCAAGAAAGAGAAAATGAAACTACGAAAACAAAAGTCTTCACGCTTCATGTTCCACAGATGAATACCAAGTCTTCAAGGTCACACCAATTTCTTCACTTTGAAAGTCTTCAGAAAGTCTTCAAAATATGAAAGTCTTCAGTTGAAGAACTTCATTTTTAGGGGTCGACTTTCTCTATAAATATCAAACTCCTCATAGACTTATAGACCTGTGTACACTCACAAACGCATTAGTCCCTTAACCTATAAGTCTTCAATACACCAAAATCACTAAGGGGCACTAGATGCACTTACAATCTCCCCCTTTTTGGTGATTGATGACAACATAGGTTAAGTTTTCAACGGGGATAAACATATGAAGTGTATACACTGATATTGAGGAATTTGATTACAAGATATAGTAGAACTCCCCCTGAAGATGTGCATAGTGAGGAATTTGCTTTTGAGGCAATGCACATTTGAAGAGTTGAATCATGGAGATCTCCCCCTATATCTTGTAATTCATACACGCATTTCATATATAGTATGAATAATTTGAAATGCATGATGAAATATGGTGCCTGATGAGATTCAGCATGCGTGCAATGTCATTAACGAGGAATAAGCATGCAAAGCATAATGCAACAAAAGTATCAGCGCACCATAGGGTTTAAGATTACAACTCGATCGAAATAAAAGTTTCAGAAGAACGAGAGTTGTAACTTAAAAAATGCCCTTAATATAGACCCGCTTGAAGACTAACTCAGATTTCTCCCCCTTTGTCATCAAATGACCAAAAGGATTGAAACTGAGGACTAATGCCCCTGAAGAATTTCAAGTCTATGGAGGAGCGCCAGCGTTGTCGGGGTTGTTTGTTGTAGCAGGGCCTGCCGCAGTGTCGTCCAAATCTTCATACTCATCAGTGTAACGCGATGAAGAATAAGAGCTGGCCACCAAGGAAGGAACTTTGACCTTCTTGAATTTCTTCGGTGGAGGTGCAGACTAGTCAAATTCTTCCTTGAGACCCCTATTCTTCAGATCAGCAGCGCTGTAGACATGAGAGAGAACAGCCCAGGTACGGTTGAAGGTTTCATGGAGGTAGTATTGGTTTTTCTTCACTGCATTGTGTGTTGAGGTCATGTTGTGAAGAATTGAACCAAACTGACGCTTGACCCATTTATGATTGCGATCAACCTTCTGATGAAAGACTGAGGAGTAACTCACGGTCAGTCATCACCCTGGGTGCTGTGGTTTGAGGATTTTGCTTGGCTGAGGTATTGGCGGCAGAGTCATGTGTGGCAGAATCGTCATTGGTAGAGTAAGATGCAGCCTTGCGAAATTGACCATCCAAAGGACGAATGCCTTCATCGATCACAGCAGCGGCCTTGCCTTTGTCATCAGCTGATGAAACTATCCATTTGAGGACTTCAATGGGAGGCAAGTAGCTACCGTGGTTCAGAGTGTCAGCTTTGTAATTCAGTGAAGATCTTGCCCTGATGAATCTCATAATCCAAGGAGCATAGGCCTTAGCTCGAATGGTGACATATCAATATTGGCCAGAGTCCTCATGAAGAAATCATGGAAGTTGATGGGAATGCCATGAATGATTTGAAAAGCATATTCTTCATGATGCCAACGACTTCTTCATCATTTGAGTTGTGGCCTTTGATGGGACTCATTGTCTTCGTCAGAATTCGATAGACAGTCCGAGGCACATAGAGTAATTCCTTGACGAGGAATTTGGTTCGTGGGGCCTGCCTTGGCTTCAATGGCTTCATCAGCACTTGCATATAGTGATTTGAAAGTTTTGGTTCGTTGTAGATACAACGAGCATCATCAAGTGGGGGACTGAGTGGTAGAGCACGAAGCAATTCAGTTGCAGGTTCCTTGTAGTGAGTATTTTCAGACATCCAGTCTAATACCCAGGAGTTCACGTCTTCAGCGTCTCCGGTGATGTGCAGAGTTGCATAGAATTGAAGAATGAGTTCTTCATTCCAGTCACAGATATCAATGCAGAAATTTAGAAGTCCTGCGTCGTGAAGAACACTGAGGACTGGCTCAAAGCCGGGCAGAGACTCCATGTCCACATGAGGAATATGTGCATGATCGAAGACTTTGTCTTTGTTGAAGAGCACTAAGGAATAGAAATTTGCTTGGCAGGTAGTCCAGAAACGCCTCTTCCTTATGCGAGCAGAATCATATGGATCATAATCAGTGAAGAATACATGCTCGGCAAAGAAATCTTCAGCCTTGAACTTCTGTTTGCTTGAGAACGGATTGTTTTGCTTTGGAAGAGGGGTGTTAGTGAGTTGCATCACCACCTCAGGAATCGCGAGCTCAGGTTCTTCAGGCTGAGGAATTTCTTGTTCCTCAATAGGTGCAGTTTGGGGATCAGCGGCAACAGGTTCATCAGCATTAGTGGCTGGAATTTCTTCATGCACAGAGAGAGTGGGTTGAGTTTCTTCAGAGCCCATTTGAACTGTTGGTGCAGGGGACTGAGGAATCTGTTGGAGCGGGGTGAAGAGAGTAGTATTGGGATGCTGACTTTCCCAAAAGTCATCATTCATCACAGGTGTGGTGCACCATATATCCACATCTTCATCTTCAATTTCCTCAACACGAGCCTCTTCAGCTGTGAACTGAGGCATAGGTGAGGAAATGACTGGCGTTGAAGGGATTGCGTCCACTTCAATTTCTTCATCAATCCGCTCTGACGAAGCAGCAGAATGATGTTCTTCATCAGATCCGATGGGGATCTCATAGTCTTCTCCAAAAGGAACAAGGTCCTTTGATGGCATGGAGGAAATCGGAACAGCATCAATTGGATTTTCGAGTGAGCTGGTCATTGGCTTCAGTTTCTTTGCAGCCGAAGAGTTTGACACAGCTGATGCCTTCCTTTTCTTCACTGCAGCTCGCTCTGCAGCCTTGTTCTTCTTCACATCAAATGCACATGGAAGAATTGGAGTTGGTGTAGGTGCAGATGGAGCTGAGGAATCTGGTTGATTTTCTTCAGGCGCAACTGATGCAGTTGCCCTGACTTCTTCAGTTTCTTCAGGCGCACCACTAGTGGATGCCCTGGCAATTTCTTCAGCGGCTGGAATAGGATCATCAGCCCTGGAATTGGCATTTTCATCAGCAGCCTGAACTTCATCAGCAGTGCTGGCATGTTCTTCAGTCGGCTGAGCTGAGACTTCAGCCTGAGGAATTTCATGTTGCGTTGGAGCAGCAACATTGGTGAATTTCTTCGTCAGGTTGACGAATCTAACTTTGGCTCCTTGCCAAACAGCATAGTAGGCATCAAAATCCTCGCTGAGGGCTTGAATTTCAGACTGAGCCTGGAGAAGTTCCTCAGGTGTCATTCTGACAACATTTCTCTTCAGGAGCTTCTCCTTTCTGTATTGAGCTTTCTTAATCTCTCTTGCCTTTTCAAACTTCCATTTCTCTTCAGTGATGAAATGGGTCAGCATGTGACTTTGACCAGCGGTCAGATGAAAATCAGGCATGGGGGTGTTTGGATCCTTGTGCCAGAGATCAATATAATCGAGGATTTTTCTCGGATCCAACAGCAGTGGCACAGATGTGCCTTTGGCTCTAGCGGCCTTTACCTGTCTGTCTCTGATGATTTCTGCGAGTTCATCATCAGAAGCTTCATCATCAGAAGGCACATGGAATGCGACCTGTTTCTTCTTTGGACTTGGCCGAGGAACTCGTCCAGCTGTTGCTTTGGTCTTCAGTAGAGTCGGGCCAGATGATGACTTTGGTGCAGCAGAGGAACTTGCTGAAACACCAGAGGCAATCGAGAAACCAGCAGTCCTTTGACATGTAGTCAGATGCACAGGAGCTGAGGACTTTGAAGGAGCAGTAGCAGTGTGAGGAATTTGCCGTGAGGGCGCTGTTGAGGAACTTGGCCGTGAGGGCGCTGTTGGTGAAGCACTTGGCTTACGAGCAGGCTTCTTTGGCATGGATGTCCTCGGTTTGACTGAGGCCTCAGTAGCAGTAGCAATGGCAGAATCCTCATTGAATTTCTTCACTGCCTCCTTGGCTTGTCTTGCCAATTTGGCTTGGCGCTTAGCCCATTCTTCAGGAAAGTCCTCACCACGTTTGATGCTTGTGGGGTCAGCTACTTGGCCAGGTGCCAATGGAGCCCTTGGGCCTGGAGGATTGAGGGCGAATTTCTTCATGTACTTTGGAGTCACATATCTGTATTCCCTCCATTCCCTTGCCCATCTCCGTTCAATCTTCTGAATGCGCACCTTGCGCTGATTTTTGTTTTCTTTGCCATATTTTGCTTCATCAGGTGTGCAATAGTCAGCATAAATTTCCTCAGGGATTTCAAACGCAGTCATAACCTCAGGTTTCTTTCCTCCTTTCTGCGGCTTCTTACCGTCTGCCATATTCTTCAGTTAAGGAATTTGAACAAATGAGTTCTCTGAAGAAGTATGCAGTTTTTCTTCGAGGAACGCTGCAAATGAGTTAAGTTGATGAGAACCTAGTGATTCAGCAGCAGACATGAGTACCTGTGAACAGAGTACAGGTGCGAGGAATTTGGAGAGGTCATATGCGTTCTGAGAAGGTTTTTGAAAAGAACAAGTTTTGAGGAATTTGACCAGATGAACCTTGAGGAATTTCACTAAGCGTTCTTGTCTTAGGTTCCAGAGTTGTACAGATCGAAGATCCACACAATTAGGGAATCTTGAAGAAAATGGTTGCTTAGAGAAACAGTTCAAGAACATATGATGTGTGTGGTGTTCGTATGTGTGAAGATTTGAAGAATAAACACCTTTGAAGATTTTCAGGAAAGCTTGAGAATCAACGCGAGTAATAAAAGTAACTTTTAATTACCCGAAATGAAGAACATGACGAACTGAGAAGGACAGACGGAAAGTTCATCAGGTTAGATCTTCCTTGCCCTAACTCGGCGGAGGAAGACAGCTACGGCGGCGGCGGAGTGAAGATTTCCGCGGTCGGCGTGAGTTCGACGGTGATGAGGTTGAGGCAGCGAAGCTCTTCCTCACCGGCGACAATGGAGTAGCGGTGGCGCTAGGGTTTGAGGAGCTCGAGCGGGAGAGAGATGGTCGAGCGGAGTAAATGAAGTGAGGAAGGGGAGAGGGGTATTTATAGACACGGTGAATAACTGTTCGCCCGAAGATTTAGGATGAACATGCCCCTGCCCTTTCTCCTTCACGCGACATGTGTCACCCACGTACTGTGTAGTGGAGATCGTGTACGATCGTGGGTGAATAGAATAATGCATCATGGGATGCGGAACAGTTTGAGCGGCAAAACCGAAAATTTGGATAAGATTTGTTTTAAAGTTTCGTTCGCAATTTCTTCAGCTGCCAAGGACACAGTGAAGACTTTGAACGAGTTTCAAATAGAACGCACATGAAGAATTTGTGAATAGATTGGGTTGAGTATAGCATAGAGGGGAAGGGTCCGATCACATTCACTTAGCAGAAAAACAACTTGAAGAAATAGCTATAAGTGAATGCTGTAGATGACATAAACTCATATATATATATATATATATATATATATATATATATAGCCAATGAAGAAAAACGAAGGAAACAGTGAAGATTTTGCAAAGTTGAAGAATTTGAAAAATTGAAGAATTTCAAAACTGAGGAAAAACTCAAATTGAAGATTTTCAACTTTTTGTGGTGGCGTGACCCACCGTATAAGAATGATGATTTCAGACACCGCGTACAATTGTCGTAGGGTTCTGAGAATCAAATTCTTCATTAATTTATTCACACTTAGAGTGTTATTCTTCATTGATTGAAGAAAAACGTTTCTTCATGTGTTGCACATCTAAGTCATCAATTTTGCATAAGTGTTAGGATGTGTGTCCTTTTCAAAGAACATTCGAAGATTCTAAGATATTTAGTTCACACCACAACTTGCTAAATCTCTTCTCATCCAAGGGCTTAGTGAAGATATCAGCTAACTGTTCTTCAGTCTTCACGTGCTCGATGGAGATGTCGCCCTTCAACACATGATCACGAAGAAAATGATGACGAATCTGAATGTGCTTTGTCTTCGAGTGCTGAACTGGGTTGTGAGCAATCTTGATGGCACTCTCATTGTCGCAGAGGAGAGGCACGTTCTTCACGTTGACGCCATAGTCCTTGAGCGTTTGCTTCATCCAAAGCAGTTGAGCACAGCAACAGCCAGCAGCAATGTATTCAGCTTCCGCAGTAGACAGTGATACGCAGTTCTGTTTCTTCGAGGACCAACAGACCAAAGATCGTCCGAGGAAATGACAAGTGCCAGAAGTTGACTTGCGGTCCACACGATCACCAGCATAGTCAGAGTCAGAATATCCAATGAGATCAAAAACAAAGCCCTTGGGGTACCATAATCCTAGTGTTGGTGTGTGAGCTAGATATCAAAGAATATGCTTCACAGCCTTATGGTGTGATTCCTTCGGTGCAGCTTGAAATCGGGCACACATGCAAACACTAAGCATTATATCTGGCCTAGATGCACATAAGTACAATAAAGAACCAATCATGGAGCGGTATACCTTGTGATCGAAGTCAATACCATTTTCATCAGTGCATAGATGGCCTTTTGTGGGCATAGGAATTTTGACGCCTTTGCAATCTTGCATGCTGAATTTCCTCAGTACATCTTTGAGGTATTTCTCCTGAGATATGAATATGCCATTGCGCTGTTGACGAATTTGAAGACCTAAGAAAAATTTCAACTCTCCCATCATAGACATTTGATATTCTTCACTCATCATATAGGCAAATTCATCACTATAACGTTGGTCAGTACAGCCAAAGATAATATCATCAACATATATTTGGCACACAAACAGTTCACCATCATAAGATTTAGTAAAGAGAGTAGGGTCGAGTGAACCGGGTGTGAAGCCATTCTTCACGAAGAATTCCTTTAATGTATCATACCACGCCAGAGGGGCTTGCTTGAGGCCATAGAGGGCCTTATTAAGTTTGAAGACTTTGTCAGGATTCTTTGGATCTTCAAAACCTGGGGGTTGAGCAACATATAGTTCTTCCTCAAGCTTACCATTGAGGAATGCACTTTTCACATCCATTTGATATAAGATGATATCATGATGATTAGCATAAGCAAGTAATATGAGAATAGCCTCAAGTCTAGCAACAGGTGCAAAAGTTTCATCGAAATCAATTCCTTCAACCTGTGTGTAGCCTTGAGCTACCAGTCGTGCCTTATTCCTTACCACAAGGCCATTTTCATCTTGCTTGTTGCGGTAGATCCACTTTGTGCCAATGATATTATGCTTGTGAGGATCTGGACGTTTGACCAGTTCCCAGACATTGTTGAGCTCGAACTGATGTAATTCTTCTTGCATAGCCTGAATCCACTCCGGCTCCAAAAATGCTTCATCTACCTTAGTGGGCTCTGTGATAGAGACAAAAGCATAGTCCCACAAAAGTTAGATAAATGTGAAGCTTTTGAGCGTGTGAGAGGACCTAGCGCTTCAATGTCATCGATGATCTTGTCAACTTGTACTTCTTTTGCAACGCGAGGATGAGCTGGTTGACGTCGAGGTATTTGATCATTTTCCTCAGCACCATTGTCTTCAGGTGCGTCAGCTCGATGTTCTTCGCGTACTGGAATGAATTCTTCAGCAAATTCTTCAGTAGGAATTACATCTTCAGTTTCCTTGAACTTGATAGAATCCTCAGGTGCTGGTTCATCTAACACAGAAGGTAGGTGCTCTCTTTGCGAGCCATTAGTTTCATCGAACCACACATCTACAGTTTCAACAATCTTGTGAAGAACAATGTTGAAGACTCTGTAGGTGTGCGAGTCCTTTCTGTAACCAAGCATAAAACCTTCATGTGCTTTTGGTGCGAATTTAGAATTGTGGCGAGGATCTCTAATCCAACATTTAGCACCGAAGACTTTGAAATAACTCACATTGGGTTTCTTGTCAGTGAGGAGTTCATAGGCTGTCTTCTTGAAAAATTTGTGAAGATATACTATGTTGATGATGTGGCACGCAGTATCAATTGCATCAATCCTAAAACGATCAGGCGTTTTGTATTCATCAAGCATAGTGCAAGCCATCTCAACAAGAGTTCTGTTCTTGTGCTCCACGACGCCATTTTGCCTAGGAGTATAAGGAGTAGATAATTCATGAGTAATACCAAGTTCATCAAGATAGTCATCAAGACCGGAATTCTTGAACTCGGTTCCATTGTCACTTCTGATGTGCTTGATCTTCACACCAAAGTTGGTTGAAGCCCTCGAAGAAAATCGTTTGAAGACTTCCTGCACTTCATGTTTGTAAGTAACAATGTGTACCCATGTATATCGAGAGTAATCATCAACAATGACAAAACCATATAGAGAAGCAGCATTAGTGACTGCTGAGTAATGATTAGGTCCGAAGAGGTCCATGTGAAGCAATTCGAATGGATGAGTAGTGGTCATGATAGTCTTCGCTGGATGCTTGCCCTTGGTCATTTTTCCAGCTTCACAGGCTCCGCATAAGTGATCCTTGAGGAATTTGACATTCTCAATGCCAATGACATGCTTCTTCTTTGCAAGCGTGTGCAAATTCCTCATGCCTGCGTGACCAAGTCGTCGATGCCATAGCTAGCCTTCTGAAGCTTTTGCAAGTAGGCACACGGCTGGTTGTGGTCCTGTAGAGAAATCAACAATATACAAATCTCCTCTCCTAAAGCCTTCGAAGACTTTGGAATTGTCAGCTTCCATAATCACAACAAAGGGATACTTGCCAAAGACAACAACCATATCAAGATCACAAAGCATTGAGACTGACATGAGGTTGTATCCTAAGGACTCAACAAGCATGACTTTGTCCATGTGTTTATCCTTAGAGATCGCAACCTTACCAAGACCCAATACCTGACTTTTGCGTTTGTCAGCAAAGATGATATGCTTCAGATGTGACGGTGATAAAGGAGCACCCATCAAAAGATTCTTGTCACCAGTCATGTGATTTGTACATCCACTATCGAGGACCCATTGAGTGGTTTTGGGTTGGTCATCCTGCAGATGAATTAGTGTAACTTACAATCTCATATGCTTCATCAGTGAAGAATATGATATTAAGTTCATCAGATGAATTTCATCAAGCGGTAAACAGATATAGCAGTATGAGGACGTGTGAAATGAAAGTTCAATTCATCATGGTTAGCCTGCGTCCTTTCAGGCACTTTTGTCAGGTCCCCAGCAAATTCTTCAGACGTTAAGGCACGTCTGGAGACCTGACCCTGCAGAAGAGATTAGTTCTTTTTCTTTACCACCCACATCTGAAGGGGTGGCAAAGAGTTCATCACTCTGCGAGCACCATATGAGAATGGTGTCATAGAAGCCAAACCATTTCATTTCACATAAGAGGGGTTAGGGTAAGCATATGAATAAGTAGAGAAATTCTTCAAGGACTTATGAACATAATGATTTGAAGAATAATGTGCATATTCGTAGCCCTTAGCTCTACCCTGCGAAACAGAGTTGTTAGCACGATGATAGTCATATGAGGACTTTGATCCATTTGAGGAATTTGATCCACGTGAGGAATTTGGTCCATATGAGGACTTGGATCCATATGAAGAATTAGGTCCATATGAAGAGTTTGTTCTGGGGTTCCCATTCTTCACAGGTGGTGTCATGAGGACATTCACCTGAAGACTTTCAACATAACTTTTGGGAACCCAGATTTTCTTCATACCGTTTCTGCAGTTAGTCCCAACATATCTAGCAAATACTTCACCATTCTGATTTTTGAACAGTTTATAGTTGGAGTCAAATGACTCATCAGAAGAATGAGGAGATTCACATGTAAAGCCAGATAACATTGATGGATCAACTGGAGGTCCCTTTGCAGCAACCCATGAGGTTTTGGGGTACTGCTCAGGCTTCCAATATGTTCCATCAGCATTAAGTTTCCTCTCAAAGGCAATACCCTCTTTCCTAGGGTTTCTGTTGAGGATCTGCTTTTTGAGCGCATCACAGAGAATCTGATGCCCTTTGAGGCTTTTGTACATGCCTGTCGTGTACAGTTCCTTCAGCCCTACATCGTCAGTGATACTAGCAATGTCCTCAGGTGAGGAATTAGTGATAGTAGAGGCAGGTGAAGAATTTGTAACAGTTGAAGCATTTGAACATTCAGGTGAAGAATTAGCAGATTCACGTTCAATGCATTTTAAGCATGGAGGAACAAATTCTTCCTGAGAAGTGTTGATTTGTTGAGCAAGTAATGAATCGTGCTCCTTCTGAAGATCTTCATAACTCACTCTTAGCTTCTCAAGATCTTGCTTTCTTTGAAGAAATTCATAAGAAAGTTTCTCATGATCAGATAAGAGAGTGTTATGATGACTTTGAAGGTTATCAAACCTAGACTGAAGTCTCTGAAGATTTTCAGTTAGGGCTTTAGTGCGATCCATTTCTTCACCCAACATATCATCACTTTTGTCTAGCATGTTTTGAACCTTTTCAAAAGCCCTTTGTTGTTTTACAGCAATCTTTGCAAGTTTAGAGTAGTTGGGCTTGAGATTCTCATCAGATTCATTTTCACTAGATTCAGAGGAGGTGTATTTGAGTACCTTTGCACCTTTTGCCATGAAGCAATAGGTGGGAGCGTAGTCATCATTATCTTCATCAGGCTTGTCGGTGGGGTCAGTTTCTTCAGTGTTGAAGATGGACTTGCTAACGAAAGCAGTAGCGAAGGCCAGACTCGCCACACCAGATTCGGATTCTTCAGACGCCTCCTCTTCCTCATTTTCCTTAGATTCAGCTTCAGAGTCCATTTCCTTGCCAATGAATGACCGAGCCTTCTTAGAGCTGCTCTTCTTGTGAGATGAAGACTTCGAGGATTTTGATGACGAAGATTTTGACGATTTCTTCTTCTTCTTCGCATCATCAGAACTGTAATCCTTGTATTTCTTCTTCTTCAATTCCTTTTCCCACTGAGGACAATCTTGAATATAATGACCAGGTTTCTTGCATTTGTGGCACAGCCTTCTCTTATAGTCACTTGATGAGGAATCACTGCTTATTGAGGATTTTCTAAAGCGACCACATCTTGAGAACTTCTGGAATTTCTTCACGAGCAGTGCTAGCTCCTGGCTCAGTTCTTCAGGATCACCAAGGCTACTACCAGAGTCCTCACATTCAGACTCAGACACAACCTTGGCCTTCAGGGCACGTGGTTTGCCATAGCTCGAACCATAGAGATCTCTCTTTTCAGCAAGCAGGAACTCATGAGTATTTAGCCTTTCGAGGATATCGGCAGGATCAAGAGACTTGTAGTCAGCCCGTTCTTTTATCATCAGACCCAGAGTATCAAATGAGGAATAAAGTGATCTCAACAGTTTCTTCACCACCTCATGGTTAGTGATGTCAGTGGCACCGAGGGCTTAAAGCTCATTTGAGATGTCAGTAAGGCGATCAAAGGTTTGTTGGACATTTTCATTGTTGAGTCTTTTGAAGCGATTGAAGAGATTCCGAAGAACATCAACTCGAGAGTCACGCTGAGTTGAGACTCCTTCATTCACTTTGGACAACCTATCCCAGATAAGCTTAGCAGTTTCCAAAGCACTCACTCTTCCATATTGTCCTTTGCTCAGATGGCCACATATGATATTCTTCGCTTGAGAATCGAGTTGCTTGAATCTCTTCACATCGGTAGCGTTCAGTGAGGGTGAGACAGAGGGAACACCATTTTCCACAACATACCAGAGATCGTTGTCAATTGCCTCGAGATGCATTCGCATCTTGTTTTTCCAGTAGGGGTAGTCCGTCCCATCAAAGGTAGGACACCCAGCCGAGACCTTGATCATACCTGTGGTCGACATAACTAAAACTCCAGGCGGTTAAACCAAAATCACACAGAACAAGGGAGTACCTTGCTCTAATACCAATTGAAAGTGCGTTATGTCGACTAGAGGGGGGGTGAATAGGCGATTTTTATGAATTCTTCACTGAGGAATTTGCCGGTGAGGAAATTCCTTAGCGAAGAACTATTAGCAGCGGAATAAGTACTTAGAAGTAAGCATAACAAAATACAAGCATGGTCATCATGATGAATTGAAGACTAGCACAGAGTACAGAAAACGTAATCACAGGATAACACAAGATGAAGACAAACAGACTGAAGAAATTGAACCGAGGAAATTGAGAAAGTCTTCAGTCAAAGTCTTCAAACACAGATATGAACAAACACTCAACACGGTAATGAGGAAATGAAAGGGTTGAGGAAATAGAACCAGTAGGTTGGTGAAGACAATGATTTGGTAAACCAGTTCCAACAGTTGTCTCAGTTGTACGTCTGGTTGGAGCGGCTGAGTATTTTAACTCGAGGACACGCAGTCCCGGACACCCAGTCTCTGAGCACGCAGCTCAGGACACCTAGTCCTCACCGTATTCTCCTTGAACTAAGATCACACAGATCCCGTCCAATCACTCGTGGTAAGTCTTCAGGCGACTTCCAAACCTTCACAGAGTTGGTCACTCGGCAATCCACAATTCCACTTGGATGCTCTAGACCTTGACGCCTAACCGTCTGGAAGAAGCACAGTCTTCAAAGGTCAAGCGTCGGATCCACGCAGGATCAATTTCTTCAGTGATGCTCAATCACTTTGGGGTTTGTAGGTGTTTGGGTTTGGGATTTTCCTCACTTGATGATTTTCGCTCAAAGTCCTCGGAGGATGGGTTGCTCTCAAATGACAAGTGTCAGGTTCTCTCGGAGCAGCCAACCAACTAGTGGTTGTAGGGGGCGGCTATTTATAGCCTAGGGAGCAGCCCGACATGATAAGACATAAATGCCCCTCAATGATATGACCGTTAGGTGGATAAGATATTTTGGGCCAGCTGGCGCGCAGCACAGCAACGGTCGGAAATTTGACTCTCAAATTCCTCAGGGCTATCATGTTCCTCACTGTGTAGGTAATTCGCACTGGCGAATTCCTAACTCCTCAGTCAGAACAAATTCATCAGTGACCAGAAGAACTTCGTCTCTGTCACTGAAGAAAGTGGCTGAACTGTATGAGATTTCCAAAGGCTTCACTCGAGGGGATTGGTAGGTGTAGGATTTTGAGTTGAGCATCACATGGAAATTTTTCCTTAGTATTTCCTCGATCCCCTTTAACAGTACGGTGTTTCCTATGACTCAATAAAGAGAAAATGAAACTACAAAAACAAAAGTCTTCACGCTTCATGTTCCACAGATGAATACCAAGTCTTCAAGGTCACACCAATTTCTTTACTTTCAAAGTCTTCAGAAAGTCTTCAGAATATCAAAGTCTTCAGTTGAAGAACTTCATTTTTAGGGGTCGACTTTCTCTATAAATATCAAACTCCTCATAGACTTATAGACCTGTGTACACTCACAAACGCATTAGTCCCTTAACCTATAAGTCTTCAATACACCAAAATCACTAAGGGGCACTAGATGCACTTACAATGAAAACACTTTCTCAAAACAATCATATGATATAACAAGATGGTATCTCGCTAGTCCTTTCTGAGACCGCAAAACATAAATGCAGAGCACCCCTGAAGATCAAGGACTGACTAGACATTGTAATTCATGGAAAAAGAGATCCAGTCATAGTCATACTCAATATAAATTAATAGTAATGCATGCAAATGACAGCGGTGCTCTCCAACTGGTGCTTTTTAATAAGAGGAGGATGACTCAACATAAAAGTAAAATAGATATGCCCTTTGCAGAGGGAAGCAGGGATTTGTAGAGGTGCCAGAGCTCAATTTTGAAACACAGATAAATAATATTTTGATTGGCATACTTTCATTGTCAACATAACAACCAAGAGATCTCGATATCTTCCATGCTACACACATTATGGGTGGTTCCCAAACAGAATGGTAAAGTTTATACTCCCCCACCACCAACAAGCATCAATCCATGGCTTGCCCGAAACAACGGGTGCCCCCAACTAACAACAGTCCTGGGGGAGTTTTCTTTGCAATTATTTTGATTTGGTTTGAGCATGGGACTGGGCATCCCGGTGACCAGCCGTTTTCTCGTGAGTGAGGAGCGGAGTCCACTCCTCTTGTGAATAACCCGCCTAGCATGGGAGATACAGACAGCCCTAGTTGATACATGAGCTGTTCGAGCATACAAAACAGAATTTCATTTGAAGGTTTAGAGTTTGGCACATACAAATTTACATGGAATGGCAGGTAGATACCGCATATAGGAAGGTATGGTGGACTCATATGGAATAACTTTGGGGTTTATGGATTTTGGATGCACAAGCAGTATTCCCGCTTGGTACAAGTGAAGGCTATAAAAAGACTTGGAAGCGACCAACTAGAGAGCGACAACAGTCATGAACATGCATTAAAATTAATAGACATTGAGTGCAAGCATGAGTAGGATATAATCCACCATGAACATAAATATTGTGGAGGCTATATTGATTTTGTTTCAACTACATGTGTGAACATGTGCCAAGTCAAGTCACTCAAATCGTTCAAACGAGGATACCACCCTACCATACCACATCACAACCATTTTAATAGCATGTTGGCATGCAAGGTAAACAATTATAAACTCCTAGCTAATTAAGCATGTCATAAGCAACTATAATCTCTAATTGTCATTGCAAACATGTCTCATTCATAATAGGCTGAAACAGGAATGATGAACTAATCATATTTACAAAAACAAGATAGGTCGAGTTCATACCAGCTTCTCTCATCTCAATCAGTCCATCATATATCGTCATTATTGCCTTTCACTCGCACGACCGAACGATGTGAATAATAATAATAGATCACGTGCATTGGACTAAGCTGGAATCTGCAAGCATTCAATTCAAGGGAGAAGACAAGGTAATATGGGCTCTTGGTTAAATCAACAATAATGCATATGAGAGCCACTCAACATTTTCATCATGGTTTTCTCCTCTCGACCCCCAAAGCAAAGAAAAGAAATAAACTATTTACATGGGAAAGCTCCCAACAAGCAAAAGAAGAACAAGAAATCTTTTTGAGTTTCCCTTTAATTACTACTACTACAGGCAAGGAAAGTAAACTAGCTAAAAGCTATAACTAATATGTTTGGTTGTTTTTCTTAAGGTTATTCAAACACACAAGAAGAAAGCAAGAAAAATAAAATAAACTAGCATGGATCTTACAATGAAAAAGTATGAGCACCGACAACTAGAGTGAGTGTGTGAACATGAATGTAATGTCGGTGAGAAATATGTACTCCCCCAAGCTTAGGCTTTTGGCCTAAGTTGGTCTATTCCCATGGATCAAAGTTGTAGCTAGGGTCGTATTGAGATGTTGCAGCTATTGCCTCATGAGCTGCAGCTTGGAGGCGAGCTTCCTCCGTCCTCCTCTCGTACTCGTTCGCCTCCTCCTTGGTTATAATATATCTCCTTTTTTGCCTGAAAGTCAAAGAAACCAGGAGCAGGGAGAGCAACATGGACAGTGCGACGTCTGTCAAAGATTAGTCGGTATTGGAGGAACTGTTCATTCCTCTCAACAAACTGATGACGGACCATAGCATCATAATCTAGATAAGCAGGTGGCAACTCCATATCATTTTCATGTATGGGTATCTCAAGAAAATTAGCCACATGGGTTGCATAAATCCCACCAAACAAGTCTCTAGTTAAACTATTATTATGCAACCTACGGGCAATAATGGCCCCCAAGTTATATTGTTTATCTCCTAGCACAGCACTCTTGAGAACACTAAGATCTGGAACACACATGTGACATGCCTCGTCATTGCCATTTATACATCTACCTATACAGAGAGCAAAATAATGTATAGCAGGAAAATGAATGCTCCCTATGGTAGCTTGTGTTATTTCTCTAGATTCCCCCACAGTGATACTAGCAAGAAAATCTTTAAATTCAGATTTGCGAGGTTCACTAGCACTACCCCATTGTGGGAGTTTACAAGCAGTATTAAAATCTTCTAAATCCATGGTATAAGATTTATTATAAAGATCAAATAGGACAGTGTGAGAATTGCGTGAAGATGCAAATTTGAACCTTCTCACAAAGGAATCAGTTAAGTGGTAATACTGAGTGCACTTATCTAGCATGAAGCATGAAGCCCTCTAGTTCAGCATTACGCACATATGCGTCAAATTCCTCCTTAATTCCTGCTTGGACCATGAAATCTTCTGACAGCCATTCAGAAGGCCGCACTTGAGCTTCTTGTTGTAGTTCATGGTCCGCCTCACGTATTGCGGGCCTGGGTCCTTGCTTCCTTGAGGAACCACCTTGGTACATTTTCCGAAACATATTTCTTCCTCTGAAAAAATTTCTGAAAATTTTAGTAACTCAAAATAAAAGTGAACCAAACTCAACAAAATTGATAGCAACTACTCTCACAGGTGCCTAGAGACTATATCATGCATTAGAACTACTTGGGACCAAATAAATTTGACACGCAAGCTCAAGAACAGGGTCACCTAGGCAGCAAAAATTTGCAATGGATAGAGCACTAGAAGAAAAAACTAATTGGACCATTGGAGGAGTCACATACCGAAGAACAATCCCCAAAACAGTTTCATGAATGAAGCTTTGAGCAAGGAGATCGAAAATCGCAGCAAAACGAGCTAGAACACGAGTTTGAGCTATGTGGTGATTTTTTCTAGAGGAAGACGAAGTGTGTGGGTGCAGGAATAAGTGGAGGGGGGCCACATGGGGCCCACGAGGCAGGGGGTGCGCCCCAGGGGGGTGGGCGCGCCCTGCACCCTCGTGGCCAGGTGGTTGCCCCCTCTGGTGTGTTCTCGGTGCCAAATATTCTTAAATATTCTAGAATAAAATCATATTTCATTTACAGGGCATTTGGAGAACTTTTATTTTCGGGGTATATATTTTTTTATTGCAAGGACAATTCAGAAAAAAGACAAAACATACTATTTTTGCTTTATTTAATCTAAATAACAGAAAGTAAAAGGAGCGTACAGAGAGTTGTGCTTTCTAACTTCATCCATCGCATGCTCATGAAAAGGAATCCACTAACAAGGTTGATCTAGTCTTGTTAACAAACTCATTCCAATCGCATGAAACCGGAGAATTTTCGAATAGCACTATGTTACCTCAATGGGAATATGCACGTCCCCAACAATAAGAATATCATATTTCTTCTTGACATTAGGAAGAGGAAATTCAAAACCTCCAATAGTAATCGTTGAAAATTTTCCAATACAATTGATACTATGGACTTGAGGTTGTTTCCTCGGAAAGTGTACCATATGCTAATTACCATTAACATGAAAAGTGACATTGCCTTTGTTGCAGTCAATAACAGCCCCTGCAGTATTCAAAAAGGGTCTACCAAGGATAATTGACATATTATCATCCTCGGGAATATCAAGAACAACAAAGTCTATTAAAATAGTAACATTTGCAACCACAACAGGCACATCCTCACAAATACCGACATGTATAGCAGTTAATTTATCGGCCATTGCAAAGATATTTCAGTAGGTGTCAACTTATTCAAATCAAGTCTACGATATAAAGAGAGAGGCATAACACTAACACCGGCTCCAAGATCACATAAAGCAGTTTTGACATAGTTTCTTTTAATGGAGCATAGTATAGTTGGTACTCCTGGATCTCCTAGTTTCTTAGGTATTCCACCCTTAAAAGTATAATTAGCAAGCATGGTGGAAATTTCAGCTTCCGATATCTTTCTTTTATTTGTAACAATATATTTCATGTACTTAGCATAAGGATTCATTTTAAGCATATCAGTCAAACGCATACGCAAAAAGATAGGTCTAATCGTTTCAGCAAAAGTGCTCGAAATCCTCATCATCCTTTTTCTTAGATGGTTTAGGAGGAAAAGTCATGGGTTTCTAAACCCATGGTTCTCTTTCTTTACCGTGCTTCCTAGCAACAAAGTCTCTCTTATCATAATGTTGACTCTTTGATTGTGGCTTATCAAGATCAACAGCAGGTTCAATTTCTACGTCATTGTTATTGCTAGGTTGACCATCAACATGAACATCATCATTAACATCATCACTGGGTTCATGTTCATTACCAGATTGTGTTTCAGCATCAGAAATAGAAATATGATTGGGATTCTCAGGTGTGCCAACAACAGGTTCACTACAAGCATGCAAAGTCCTATCATTTTTCTTCTTCTTCTTTTTAGAAGTACTAGGTGCATCGACATTATTTCTCTAAGAATCTTGCTCAATTATCTTAGGGTGGCCCTCAAGATACAAAGGTTCCTGAGTCATTATACCACCTCTAGCCACAACTCTAACAACATTACATTTTTCTTATCATTTAATTCATTCAGCAAATCATTCTGAGCTTTAAGCACTTGTTCTACTTGAGTGGTAACCATAGAAGCATGTTTACTAATAAGTTTAAGTTCACCTTTAACTCTAGACATATAATCATTCAAGTGTTCAATCATATAAGCATTGCACTTCAATTGTCTACCAACATAAGCATTGAAGTTTTCTTGTTTAACAATAAAATTATCAAACTCGTCCAAGCATTGACTAGCAGACTTACAACTAGGAATATCACCTTCATCAAATCTATAGAGAGAATTTACCTTTAATACCTGTGTCGGGTTATCAAGACCATGTATTTCTTCAATAGTAGGTACATTCTTAACATCTTCAGCTTTAATACCCTTTTCTTTCATAGATTTCTTTGCCTCCTGCATATCTTCAGGACTGAGAAATGGAATACCCCTTTTCTTCAAAGTTGGCTTAGGAGTTGGTTTAGGAAGTGTCCAATTGTTTTCATAAGTTAACATATTATTCTATAACAATTCATCTTGATCAACAGTTCTTTCCCTGAAAACACAACCAGCACAACTATCCAGGTGGTCTCTAGAAGCATCGGTTAGTCCATTATAAAAGATATCAAGTATTTCATCTTTCTTGATAGGATGATCAGGCAAAGCATTAAGTAATCGGAGAAGCCTCCCCCAAGCTTGTGGGAGACTCTCTTCTTCAATTTGCAGAAAATTATATATTTCCCTTAAGGCAGCTTGTTTCTTATGAGCGGGGAAATATTTAGCAGAGAATTAATAAATCATATCCTGGGGACTAAGCACACAACCAGGATCAAGAGAATTAAACCATGTTTTAGCAACACCCTTTAGTGAGAATGGAAATAGCTTAAGGATATAGTAGTAATGAATTTTTTCCTCATGAGCGTAGGGTGGCTATATCATTCAATTTAGTAAGATGTGCCACAACAGTTTCAGATTCATAGCCATAAAAAGGATCAGATTCAACCAAAGTAATTATCTCAGGATTGACAGAGAAATCATAATCCTTATCAATAATGCAAATAGGTGAAGTAGCAAAAGCAGGGTCATATTTCATTCTAGCATTCAAAGACTTTTCTTTTAGTTTAGTTAATAATTTCTTAAGATCATATCTATCATTGCAAGCAAGAAAGTCTCTAGCGGTTTCTTTATCCATAACATAACCCTCAGGCACAACAGGCAATTCATATCTAGGGGGAGAATCTTCATCATCACTTTCATCAATATTATTAGTTTCAATAATTTCATTCTCTCTAGCCCTAGCAAGTTGTTCATCAAGAAATTCACCTAGTGGCACAGTATTATCAAGCATAGAAGTAGTTCCATCATGATTATTGGATTCATCCTGATCTTAGTTAATATGCTGTCCTCGATAGTATTATGATATGACTATATTATGCTTTGAATCATTTGTTGGATATTTCTATGACTTGGATTACAGGTGGATATATGATATTGGAGACATAGTTATCACCGTTATATCTTGGGCATAAATTTCGTCATTTCGTTGGTCGCCACCGAATTGAGATTTTCCAGTGCAACCACATTTTCCTTTATGGGAGGGCCCTAATGCGGTCTATTGTCATGCCTCTCGCTGGTTCCTCCAACTAGGGAAGTTTATGTGCGCGTGCTACCTTGGCCCAGTAGGCGGTGATAACCTTGTGTGCCCGAGTTGTATGGTATCCCATTCTCCCCGTTTGGGACTGTTTTCAATTTGCCACGACGGTGGCCGTTGGATGTCATGAGGTGGCATCGGGGCCACCCAGGACTGGGCCCAAAGGCGAGTTGGTCGGAGTGGCCGGGGGAGTGTCATGAAGTAGATTGGTTTTGTCGGAACATCGTTGGTCCTCCCGAATGGGAGCACGAGGCCATGGGTTTTGTGGTGTCGGTATAGTGTGCCAACCTCTGCAGAGAGTGTTTAATCTATCGATAGTCGCATCCTCGATCATGGGCACATTTCGTACTAGCTCAGGTCGTTCGATCAACACTCATGATGACGGAATGACTTCTTAGATGACTTATATATTTATGTGAGCAGTAACAGTTTGGCAGGATGCCGATGTTGGGATGATCTCGAGGATGGTCATTTAGTTGTGATGTGATCATGTGGTGATCACGAGGAGGTATTGATCACGACGTGATCGGGGTGACATATTGCTTGGCCGAATAGCCAAGATTGAGATGGTTCTTGAGATCTGAGATATTGGTTTATCAGTATTCTAGTAGTTCCTTATCATGCTTAGTTATTGCTTCCACATCATAGTAGTTGGTGATCACTTAACCTTCTAATGCTATGTTATTGTCTTGCCTTGATGATTTTGGTTGTTGTGAGCTTGCAAGTACATTCAATGTACTAACCTGGCGTGTCATGCCAGATTGTAGGTGATGTCTTGATTGATTGCTTGTCGAGGTTACTGATCGTGCGAGCTAGATCGTGTCCCAGCCAGAGTCCCTGCAAAGTGGAGTTCACCATCGTCGTCGTTGTTCCGCTGCTAGAAGTTATTCCGCTACCACGAGTTGTTCCGTTGCTAGCATAGAGCTACCTTAACAGGCGTAGTGTCGTCGTGCTGATGTGATCTTTTGTAACATCAGACCCTTGTACCATTATCCTTCGTAATCAGTGCTCATTTGTTCTATGCCAAGCAGTGCCGTATTCCAGAAGACTTGATCTATGGGCTGGAATATGGGGTGTTCTGGTTTCTCTGAGCCGGGGTGCCACATTTTGACAGATTCTGTTTTCCATGTGTTGTTTGTTTATTTTGATGAATCTATGGGTAGTATTTGGGGGTATGTATGGGTAGTATCGGGGGGTATGAACCATGGAGAAGTTGGAATATAGTAGATATAACACCAATATAAATTTAGAATGACTTCACAACAGTACCTAAAGGGGTGATTTATTTTATTATACAATGGATCTTACGAGTTTTCTGTTGAGTTTTGTGTTGTGAAGTTTTCAAGTTTTGGGTAAAGATTTGTTGGACTATGGAATAAGGAGTGGAAAGTGCCTAAGCTTGGGGATGCCCAAGGCACACGAAGGTAATATTCAAGGACAACCAAGCATCTAAGCATGGGGATGCCCCGGATGGCATCCCCTATTTTCGTCCTCAACCCATTGATAAATTTACTCGAGGCTATATTTTTATTCACCACATGATATGTGTTTTGCTTGGAGCGTCTTGTATGATATGAGTCTTTTCTTTTTAGTTTTCCACAATCATCCTTGTTGTACACACCTTTTGAGAGGGACACACTTTAATCATGAATTTATTAGAATACTCTATGTGCTTCACTTATATCTTTTGAGCTAGGCACTTTGCTCAAGTGCTTCACTTATATCTTTTTAGAGCACGGCGCTAGCTTTATTTTATGGAAATTATTGAACTGCCATGCTTCACTTTTATTATTTTGAGAGTCTTAAACAACATGGTAATTTTCTTAGTTTATGAATTTAGTCCTAATATGATGGTCATCCTAGAGGGATATAATGAAAACTTTCATATAAGAGCGTTGAATATATGAGAAGTTCGATTCTTTGCATTTGTTTTGAGATATAAAGATGGTGATATTAGAGTCATGCTAGTGAGTAATTGTGGATTGGTAAAAATACTTATGTTAAAGTTTGTGATTCCTGTAGCATGCACGTATGGTGAACCGTTATGTGATGAAGTCAGAGCATGATTTATTCTTTTATTGTCTTCCTTATGAGTGGCGGTCGGGGACGAGCGATGGTCTTTTCCTACCAATCTATCCCCCTAGGAGCATGTGTGTAGTACTTTGTTTTGATGGCTAATAATTTTAGCAATAAGTATCTGAGTTCTTTATGACTAATGTTGAGTCCATGGATTATACGCACTCTCACCCTTCCACCATTGCTAGCCTCTCTAGTACCAAGCAACTTTCGCCGGTGCATTAAACCCACCATATACCTCCCTCAAAATAGACACCATACCTACCTATTATGGCATTTCCATAGCCATTCCGAGATATATTGCCATGCAACTTCCACCGTTCCGTTTTATTATGACACATACCATTATTGTCGTATTGCTTTGCATGATCATGTAGTTGGCATAGTATTTGTGGCTTGGCCACCTTTCATATTTTATACATGTCACTCTTTATCATTGCACATCCCGGTATACCGCCGAAGGCATTCATATAAAGTCGTATTTTGTTCTAGTATCGAGTTGTAAGTAAATAAAAGTATGATGATCATCATTATTAAAGCATTGTACGATGTGAGGAAAGGATGATGGAAGCTATGATCCCCTCACAAGTTGGGATGAGTCTACGAACTTTAAAGATAATAAAATAGGCCAAAGAAGCCCAAATAAATAAAATAGGCCAAAGAAGCCCAAACATAAAAATGAGAGAAAAAGAGAGAAGGGATAATATTACTATCCTTTTTCCACACTTGTGCTTTGAAATAGCACCATGATCTTCATGATAGAGAGTCTCCTATTTTGTCACTTTCATATACTAGTGGGAATTTTTCATTATAGAACTTGGCCTGTGTAGTCCAATGATGGGCTTCCTCAAATTTCCCTAGGTCTTCATGAGCAAGCAAGTTGGATGCACACCCACTTAGTTTCTTTTTGAGCTTTCATACACTTATAACTCTAGTGCATCTGTTGCTTAGCGATCCCTACTCACTTGCATCAATATCAGTTGATGGGCATTTCCCTAGCCCATTAATTGGCCTAGTTGATGTGAGACTTTCTCCTTCCTTTTTGTCTTCTCCACAACCACCATATTCTGTTCAGCCTAAGTGTTATATCCATGGCTCACACTCATGTATAGCGTGAACGTTGAGAAAGTTTGGGAACACCAAAATTATGAAACAATTGCTTAGCTTGTCATCGGGGTTGTGCATGATGAAATACTTTGTGTGATGAAGATGGAGCATAGCCAGACTATATGGGTTTGTAGGGATAACTTTCTTTGGCCAAGTTATTTTGAGAAGACATGATTTCTATATTAGTATGCTTGAAGTATTATTGTTTTTATGTCAATATTAAAGTTTTGTTTTGAATCTTATGTATCTCAATATTCTTGCCACAATAACCAAGATTGCATTGATAAATATATTAGGTAGCACTTCACATCAAAATTTCTGTTTTTATCATTTACCTACTCAAGGATGGGCAAGAATTAAGCTTGGGGATGCTTGATACGTCTCGAACATATCTATAATTTTTTATTGTTCCATTTTATTATACTATATATTTTGGATGTTTAACATGCAATACAATAATCTCCTCGATGTTCTTGGGTCCATAGCTAGTAGCTAGATGGCTTCTTCTCTCTCTTTAATATTCAACACAATAATCTCCTCGATGTTCTTGGAGTTCTATCCGATGTAATCTTCTTTTGTGGTGCGTTTGTTGAGATCCGATGAATTGTGGATTTATGGTCAGATTATTGATAACCACAAGTATAGGGGATCGCAACAGTTTTCGAGGGTAGAGTATTCAACCCAAATTTATTGATTCAACACAAGGGGAGCCAAAGAATGTTCTGAAGTATTAGCATTTGAGTTCTCAATTCAACCACACCTGGATAACTTAATATCTGCAGCAAAGTATTTAGTAGCAAAGTAGTATGGAAGTAACGGTAACGGGAGCAAAAATAACAGTAGCAATTTTGTAGTAATTGTAATAGTGACAACGGTAAAGTAACTAAGCAAAGATCAATATGTGAAAAGCTCGTAGGCATTGAATCGGTGATGGATAATTATGCCGGATGCGATTCCTCATGCAATAGTTATAACATAGGGTGACACAGAACTAGCTCCAGTTCATCAATGTAATGTAGGCATGTATTCCGAATATAGTCATACGTGCTTATGGAAAAGAACTTGCATGATATCTTTTGTCCTACCCTCCCGTGGCAACGGGGTCCTATTCGAAACTAAGGGATATTCAGGCCTCCTTTTAATAGAGTACCGAACCAAAGCATTAACACTTAGTGAATACATGAACTCCTCAAACTACGGTCATCACCAGTAAGTATCCGGATTATTGTCACTTCGGGGTTAATGGATCATAACACATAATAGGTGACTATAGACTTGCAAGATAGTATCAAGAACTCACATATATTCATGAAAACATAATAGGTTCAGATCTGAAATCATGGCACTCGGGCCCTAGTGACGAGCATTAAGCATAGCAAAGTCATAGCAACATCAATTTTAGAACATAATGGATACTAGGGATCAAAGCCTAACAAAACTAACTCGATTACATGGTAAATCTCATCCAACCCATCACCGTCCAGCAAGCCTACGATGGAATTACTCACGCACGGCGGTGAGCATCATGAAATTGGTGATGGAGGAAGGTTGATGATGATGGCGACGACGGATTCCCCTCCTTGAAGCCCCGAACGGACTCCAGATCAGCCCTCCCGAGAGAGATTAGGGCTTGGCGGCGGTTCCGTATCGTAAAACGCGACGAATCCTTCTCCCTAATTTTTTTCTCCCTGAACGTGAATATATAGAGTTGGAGTTGAGGTCAGTGGAGCACCAGGGGGCCCACGAGGCAAGGGGGCACGCCTAGGGGAGTAGGCGCGCCCCCACCCTCGTGGAGAGGGTGGGCCCCCTGGTCTTGATTCTTTTGCTAGTATTTTTTATTAATTCAAAAGATATCTCCGTGAAGTTTCAGCTCATTCCAAGAACTTTTATTTCTGCACAAGAATAACACCATGGCAATTCTGCTGAAAAAGCGTCAGTCCGTGTTAGTTCCATTCAAATCATGCAAGTTAGAGTCCAAAACAAGGGCAAAAGTGTTTGGAAAAGTAGATACGATGGAGACGTATCAATTATCTATGGATATTATTTGAGTATTCTCTAAACTATTTTATGCATGATTAACATATCTTTCTATTTCTCTTCGAACTACCGGTTTGGTTTGGCCAACTAGATTGGTTTTTCTTGGAATGGGAGAGGTGCTTAGTTTTGGGTTCAATCTTGCGGTGTCCTCACCCAGTGACATTGTAGGGGTAGCAAGGCACGTATTGTATTGTTGCCATCAGGATAAAAATATGGGATTTATATCATGTTGCTTGAGTTTATCCCTCTACATCATGTCATCTTACTTCAAGTGTTACTCTGTTCTTATGAACTTAATACTCTAGATGCATGCTGGATAGCGGTCAATGTGTGGAGTAATAGTAGTAGATGCAGGCAGTTGTCTATCTACTTTTCACAGACATGATGCCTATATTCATGATCATTGCCTTAGATATCATCATAACTTTGCACTTTTCTATTAGTTGCTCAACATTATTTGTCTACCCACCGTATGTTTTCTTTCAAGAGTGAAGCCTCTAGTGAAACATGTGGCCCCCGAGTCTATTTTCCATCATATATTTTCAGATCTATAAACCAAAAAAAACCAAAAATACCTTGCTGCAATTTATTTATATTTAGTTTAGTTTGCTCTTTTATTTATCTTTTATACCTACCTCTATTAGATCTCACTCTTGTTCGTGACCGTGAAGGGATTGACAACCCCTTTTTCACGTTATGTGCAAGTTTTTGTTAGTTTGTGCAGGTGCATATATTGGAGACTTGCTTGTGCCTCCTACTGGATTGATACCTTGGTTCTTAACAGAGGAAAATACTTATCTCTAATTTGCTGCATCACCCTTTCCACTTCAAGGGAAAAATCAACGCAGGCTCAAGAAGTAGCATTTGTCGGAAGTTTCAATAAATTGGTCGTGGGGCTTATGTGAAGAATCCTTGTTTGCAGGTTTCTACCTCAGCTCCGAGCTCTGTTTCCGAGGAGATCGTGGAGGTAAACCGGAAGCTCGAGAGGCCTGGGAAGGACCTCTACCTGGTGAATCAATGGTTCGAGCAGTCTCAAGGTAAGCGGCTGAAAGTGCAACCAATCCTCGGGTGGTTTTGGTAAATCATAACAACATATATCTCAAGGAACTAATATACATTCGAGATAATTATTTCAGGATGTTCAATGATTGGCATGGCATGAAATAGAGATGTGGATCCCACAAAATGATAAGGACAAGGATTGGGAAAAGCTCAAGACTCTACATTTTTGTTTAAGTGATCCAAGATCACATTGAGTCCCTAGGAAAGCCAATACTATTAAAAGGGGATTAGGTGTTCCTTAATGATCTTATTGCACAAGTGCTTACTGATATTGCTCCAAAACTCTCAGCCACTTTCTCCATCCAAATATGTCAAAACCCTAATTCGGAACTCGGCCCCACAGATATTTCCTACCCAGAGCAACCGAGTTCATCTTGACATAGCCACTGCAAAAACCCTAACAATTTGGTCACACCCTTGCCAGTGCTCTATGACTTGTTGCAGTCACTAAAGTTCCACAGAGATGTTGTTATCGGTCCCACCGAGATGGCTTGACTGATTCTCTATTTCCTTATTGCTTCACTTCGGTCCCACCGAGATGTGGTTTGCCCTAATCCCTAGCACATCACTCCCACCGAGTTGTTCCCATCAGTCCCATCAAGATTCCTAACATTCATATTTTTGTATAGATCGATGCCATCAAGTTTTCTGATTGGTGCCACCGAGATGGGTCAAAAGTGTGTAACATTTAGATCTTGCATGGAGGCTATACGTGCCTACACTTCCACCATTCACTTTCTGAGAGAGAACCACCTACTCATGTGTTGAGATCAAGAGATTCCATTCCCACCATTTGAACCTTGTTTTCTGGCCTTCCCCAAGTTGCTTTCCACTCAAATCACTCCTCCACCATAGCCAAATCTATGAGAGAGAGTTGAGTGTTGGGGAGACTATCATTCGAAGCACAAAGCAAGGAGTACACCATATATTCCCTTTTGGAGAGTGGTGTCTCCTAGATTGGTTACGTGTCACTTGGGAGCCTCCGACAAGATGTGGAGTTGAACTAAGAAGTTTGTAAGGGCAAGGAGATCGCATACTTCATGAGGATCTACCCGAGTGAGGAAAGTACTTCGTGGGCGATGGCCACGGTGGGATAGACAAAGTTGCTTCTTCGTGGACCCTTTGTGGATACGCGCAACCATTACCCTTCATGGGTTGAAGTGTCCATCAATGTGGATGTACGATAGCACCACCTACCGGAACCATGCCAAAAATCTTTGTGTCCCCATTGCGTTTGCCTTCTCCAAACCCTTCCCTTTACCTTCATGTGCAATGTTTTACATTCCGCTGCTATACTCTTATAATTGCATGTGTAGGTTGATTGCTTGACTTTTCATAATTGCTAAAATCTGCCCACAACTAAAATTGGGAAAAGGAAAGATTATTATTTGGTCAAGTAGTCTAATCACCCCCCTTTAGACATACTTTCGATCCTACAAGTGGTATCAGAGCTTTGATCTCCATACGCCTTGATTTCCATTGCTTTGGTGATCATAGTCTTGGTTGCACAACTTAGGAGAGTATGGTGTCTAGTGAGGGTAACTATCACCATAGAGGTCCTTATTTTGATGGTACAAATTTTTCTAGTTGGAAGCATAAGACGAAAATGCATATTCTTGGTCATAACCTTGCTGTTTGGGCTATTGTTCGTATTCTCTAGCAAGGTGAATTCTTTGAGGATGGTAGAGAACCGGATCGTGAAACGGCCGCCGGAAGAATTGAAGATGTTGCAATACAATGCTCAAGCTTGTGGTATTCTTTTCAATGGATTGTGCCCCGAGCAATTCAACAAAATCATCCGCCTTGAGAATGCAAAGGAAATTTGGGATACTTTGGTTGATATGCATGAAGGTACCAAGTCCGTCAAGGAATCCAAGTTGTATGTTCTTCAAAGTCAACTTAACCAGTTCAAGATGAAGGATGGTGAAGGAGTCACTGAAATATACTCTAGGCTTGCGCTCATCACAAATGAGATTGCCGACTTAAGAAGTGAAGAGATGACCGACAAATTCACCATCAAGATTATCCTTATGGCCTTGGATGGAAAATATGATACCGTGTGTGAGGGAATCCTGGACTAAGGGGTCCTCGGACAGCCAGACTATATACTTTGGCCGGACTGTTGGGCTATGAAGATACAAGATAAAAGACTTCTTCTTGTGTCCGGATGGGACTCTCCTTTGCATGGAAGGCAAGCTTGGCGATTCAGATATGTAGATTCCTTTCTCTATAACCGACTTTGTACAACCCTAGCCCCTCTGGTTTCTATATAAAGCGGAGTGTTTAGACTTCTAGGGTTTAGCCACAATAATCATAATCTCATAGGCTAGGCTTCTAGGGTTTAGCCATTACGGTCTCGTGGTAGATCAACTCTTGTAATACTCATATTCATCAAGATCAATCAAGCAGGAAGTAGGGTGTTACCTCAATAGAGAGGGCCCGAACCTGGGTAAACATTGTGTCCCCCGCCTCCTGTTACCATTAGCCTTAGACGCACAGTTCGGGACCCCCTACCCGAGATCTACCGGTTTTGACACCGACAGTGTGCATGTTCATCCAAATGATGCCCAATTACAAAGATCTCAAGACCATGAAAGTCATTGGTATTGCTCATGAGATGTCACTCAAGGATAAGTAAGAGCTCCACAACAAGTCAAGTGGTGCATAGAAAGCTTCAAGTGATGCTCCTCCAACATCAAGTGAAAAGCTAGTCTCCAATGAAGAATTGAGCTTAATGCTGAAAAACTTCAACAATCTCTACAAGATTAGAATCAAAGAGAGAAGATCCAAGTCAAGGTCCTACAATGAGAAAAGATCTTCTAGTCATGATCGTAATTGCTACAACTGTGGAAGACCCGGACACTGTCCAATGAGTGTATGGCTCCCTACAAGAAAACAGAAGACTCACCAAAAGGAGAAGTAGAAGAGATGAGTCACCTCCAACAGAGAGAAGGACTAGAGATGATTGTTATGAATGAAGACCCTCTCTACGAACAAAGGATTTCAAAAGGAAAGAAAAGTCATCGAAGAGCTACACAAGATGGAGACATCAAGCTCATGTTGGTGAATGGGGTTTCCTGCTCCGACTCCGACAACTACTCCGAGAGAAGCTATCACTTCGACTCCGAATATACTCAAGATGAAGGTGTTGCTAGTCTTGCTCTAGTATCATCCAACTCCCACGACATATTTGATTCACTAAATGAAGGAAGTGGAAGAATATTCATGGCTAAAGGCCCCAAGGTATCACACCCCGAGTATCTTGATTTAAATAGTGATGAAGATGATTTTCTAGGTGATGATGGTTCACATGTTGACAAAACTAGTGAAGTAATCTATAAAGAACTTGCTAGTCATCATGCTAATCAAGATGAAATGAATGACAATGATAATAAGGAGATTGAACATCTAACTAGGAACTAAATACCCTTAAGTTAGCTCATGAAACAACCCAAGAGGATCATAGAGAGCTCCTAAGAATTCATGAGAAGCTACGCTTCGAGAAGCTAAATTTAGAGCAAGAGCATGAGTTCCTAAAATCAATCAATGATGATCTTCTAAAGAAGAGTTCTTATTACATTGCCAAACATCTCCTCTTGTCTACTTACATGCCACAAGTTAAACCTAGTAACAAGAGCAATGAAGATTCTTCTTCTAGTAGTAACAATAACCATGCTAAATCCAATGTTGTTGCTTCTAGTAATTCTCTTGATTCCACTAATGATTATCTTATCCAAGTTACACTTGAGCAAGAAAATAACTTATTGAAGGAATTATAGAGAAAGGTGTTTACAAGAGTCTTGCTGGGAGTAAGCAATTTGAGGAAATTATACGCAATCAAGGAAGACACCGGAAGAATCAAGGTGTTGGTTTTGAACGAAAGTTCAATGCCAATGGAGTTGAATGGGAGGAAGATCAATACCCCCAGACAAAGTTCATTCCTTAAAAAGAGAAGTATGACCCCACTTCTTTTGAGGGAACACGAGCTTAAGATGATCTTCCACCACAAGACCACAAGCTAAAAGGCAAGGATAAGCTTCAATAGGAGATTGACTCATTTGAAGAAGCTCCTAAGTCCATGGTAAAGTGGGTTCCCAAGACAACGTTAAGATCTACATCATCAAGTTCAACTACAGCTCAAAGGATTCCTATCAAGTTTATGTGGATCCCAAATAAGGACTAGAGTGTTCTTGAGGGTGACTCCACCAACATACTTCATTCATATTCATTTTGGCGAGGACTTGTGCAATCAAATTTCACATCTTGCACTAAGTTAATGGAGTCACAAACCCTCTTGTTGGTAAGACAAGGGACAAGGTAACCTAATGCTTTCATGGACATCATCATATGTGCAATTCACTTTATGTCTATGGATATCCTTGTATATTCCTTGTGGGACTAACCCATGTAGGTATTGAAAGTGCAAAACTCCAAAGGATTGCTCCCAACTATTGATGATCTACATCAACATTGAGCATCCACACATTTACTGTCTACATGAAATCACCATCGACAAAACCCAAGGTTAATTCATCCCTCTTTGGGGGGATATCACATCTAGGGGAGCTTTGCTCTAAAAATTGAGCTAAAGCAACTCTAATGGTGTGAACACATTAATGCTTTATGTAGAAGTGGCAACCCCACTTGTGCTTAAACGATGAGTATGACCAATCAAATGTTCTCATTTGACTCCTAAGTCAATATACTCATATATAGATGACCTAGTCATTGCCAATTGCATGATAGGTGCTAGAATTGGTTGTGCATGTTTGACACATATTTCATTAGCTATTTTTATGTTGTGAGCATGATGGTTGCATATTTTCTCCATTCGGGGACATCCATTTGTTGTTTTGATTGTCTTGGTTCTTGTTGGCAAAATGGATGTGAAAAAATTCCTAATAACCTTCTCTAGCTATCTATGCTCTTCCTGTCTCAAATTCATTTCATGCTATATCACAAAAATTGAGCAAGTCCTTTATGGACCCTCCGGTGAGGAGCACTCGGAGCAACCAAACCAAGAAGGGCTGACCTCCAAAACATTCCTCATGCATTTCGTTCAGACCAACACACTCAAACTCGGTCGAACCAAAATCATTTAGATTGATCTAGGTTTTCATCCCGGTGCTATTGATTTGACCAACTTGGCGTCACCGATTTGCTGTAAATGCATGCAGTTGCACGTCTTGGTGCCGCCGATTTGTTCCACTCGGTGCCACCGACAGCACACAGATATATATATCCAACGCGACTGTACGTTGAAAATTTCTTCAAACGATATGAATGCACACCCCGTTGTTATCATCTCCTTGATCTCTGAGTCATCGCCTCATCACCAGCACACCCTCGTTGCAGGACTTCGTTACCGTCAATGGAAATCTACCCTGCCGTTGCCACCATAGAGGATCTCCGCCAAGTTAGGGTGAGATCCAACCCTCTCGTGCTTCATTTTCTCCGATTGAATGCACGAGGATTTTGCCATGTATCTTGCCACGAATGAGATTCTTCTATCCACCAGATTAGTTCCTTAGAATAGATTCGAGCAAAAAAATTAGGTTTAGGTTTCCTCCAAATGCATCTCGGACCGACCGATTAGGAACTTTCGGACCCACCAATTTGGACCTGGCCATTGCACTAGTACATTCCGGTTCTGCCGAAACGTACTAATCGGTGAGACCGAAAGTAAAATTCAGTGAAACCCTAGCAAAATGGAGTGTTTTGGTTCCATGACTGCTTCAGTATCACCCAAATGACCAACTCGGTAACTCTGAAATGCATTATGTAAAAACCTAGAACTAAGATTTGTACTCATTTTTTTGAAAGATCATCTGTTTTTTGTGATAACTCATCCACTCTGCCCATACCTATCTATTCACAGGGTCTATTTACAAGATGTCAAGTGCTACTAATAGCCAGAATGAGTCAGAGCAGAATGTTGATCTAAGTGAGGGATCTAGTCCTAGTGAGAGTTACTATGAAGGCATCAAAAGCTCTCCAGATCTGCCAAAGGCTGCCACAAGGACTAAGAAGAAGAAAAAATTTAGATGATGAAGATGAAGATTTTGTGGCAAGTGAGGCCACATCCAAGAGGATGGCAGTGCTAAGAAAATAGTTTGGTACTTCTGCTAGCACCAGGCCAAGTGCGAAGGATAAGTACATAGTGAGGAAAGTCCTAATCTCCAAAGGTGCAAAAGCCTCAGCTCCCAAAGAAACTATGACATGCACTTTGGAGGAGCCAAGTGATGTAGAGGCTGATGCCAGCAAGAGGAAGAAAAGGGCTAGCAAGACAACTGCTATACTCATTAGCAATACTTCCATGAGGGAAGATGGTAATGATGAGGAGGAGGAGGATCCTACTACAGAAACACCTCCAGCAAAAACTCAGAAGCTCATGTCCGATGCAATGAAGTCTGCTGCTCCCTCCAAGCCCAAAGCTCCAGCTCCTAAGAGGTCTACAGGAACATCTATGTTTCTAAGAAGAACAAGGCCCCAATGCCGGAGGTTGTTGTTGATGATGAGCCACTAGTGCTCAGAAACTTGAAGCCAAAGATTCCAGATCATGACAATGCTCATCTAGTAGCCGAGAACACGATGCTCAGGATAGATAAGGGTCTTGGTAAGTGGAGGATGTCTGATCCGTACTCTAACAGGAGGAGTACTGCCATGACTACCGCTTTCACACCAGAGAGCAACTAGATTTCTATGAGACTGTCTTGCTTGTTAAGAAACCCATAGTCAGTGACATGAAGTGGGTGAACTGGAAATACATTGATGCCAGTGAAGACTATTTCCCCTCATGTTCATGAGAGTTTCAAGCTTGTAGGAGTGGATTCCTTTATTGGTCAGAAGCTCACTAAGTGGAACAAAGAAATGATAATGCAATTCTATTCCAAAACTCATTTCTATCCAGATGGAAGGATTGCATGGATGACACAGGGTTCACCAGTCAACTATCTCCGAGTGGTCTGAACTTCTTGGTGCTCCCGAGGAAGAAGAAAATGACATTGATGTGTATGGGAAGCCCATGATGGACGGCAACTCAGTGGCTAACATGTACAAGCCAATCCCTTCCAAGGATGTTGAGAGTCATAAGCTTGGTTCCGTAAAGCATTTACTTGTTGGTTTGGCCACCACAAATACTATCTTGAGGCACACTCTTTTGCCAAAGTCAGGAGATGGCAAGATGATCCATGGCCACTCCATCAACTTGCTACATTTGTTTGACACCCCTCAGAAGTTCAAGGTGATGACTTCGATAGTAGACACAATCAATAGGATAGCTGCTCATCAGAAGAGATCGTGTTGATATGCTCCACATAATCAGATGATTATCAACTCCAAAGTTGGAACGAGCATTTATCTACATGATCGTGATCATCTTCCACTTCAGCCTGAGTTTGAGGATAATGTGGTGGTGATGGATGCTTCACACCATACATCTTTTGAGGCTCAAGAGAAGATCCAGGCAGCTGCAGCAGCAAAAGTAGCTCAAGAGGCAACATCACCCAATGCTCGCATAGCCAACCTCTAATCAAATAATGATCAGATGGCATATATGTTAGAGGCAACCCTAAGGATGGAGAAGATTCTGGCATTGTTGAGGAAATCGTTAACTGGTAGCTGCTCGGATGGTTGGCGAGTAGGGGATTAATTGGCTAATCGGCAAGTTAATCGGCCATTTAATCAATTAATCGGATGATTTATCGGTTTATCGGCTACTCGGTCACCCTACGAGTAGGGGCTAATCGGCAAGTTAACTGGTTAATCGGAAGAATTCTTGAACAGGGGATTCTGGCCAATATTTCCAAGAACTAGGAGAGCTTGATGTAAAGATCACAAAGGTTCAGACTATTGCGGAGAAGCTTAGAGATGATGTCGAGGTAGCTAGAGCTACTCCAGATGATAGTGGAGATGAGCAATCTACCACTGGGAGGTTCCAAAGAGTGCCTAGGGCATCAGGATCTTCAACCGTGCCAGTTGCAGACACGAGGACCACTCACTCTGCACCTATTGCTACTGATCCAGTGCCACCTCCAGTATCTACTCCACCAGCCCAGCGGACGTCAACTCAAGCATTTGCGGATGCACTCATCTCAACGCCATCTACGCACACCGGAGCCACCAGCCAGAAGTCACCTTCAGGGGCTCTGGAGGATCGTGCCTAGAGAACGCATAGCTCTATAACTTTTCGAACTTTTTGGTACTTGTTCCCAAAGGGTGGAAATTGTATAGATCATTAGGCTTCGAGAGAGTCTCTTTTTTTTGGCTTGTTGGTTTTCCTTTGAGTTCTTGCTAATATTTCTACTTGATTCATGATACTTTGTTGTTATGTGTGTGAGATACTATGGTTTTAGTGTGTGATTGATTATACTATGCTTCAAGTGTGCTTAATGCTTATCTCTATCATTATTTGTGTAGGATCATTCAGTTACGTCTTTGGAGATGCGTGCATGCTATGACAACCATATCATTTTGTGCGCTCCACCAAGATGTATCTGACATGGAAGAGTGACCCATGATCCTAATCGATTTTGCATTTGCATTCAAACGCAAATTCTTAATAATGCACACATTTAGGGGGAGCTCATGCTTATCACATACTTCTCAAAGCGATGATGTATTTCATTCACTTAATCATTTGTCAAAGCATTGATCTATATGTTGTCATCATTACCAAAAGGGGGGAGATTGAAAGTGCAATTAATCCCGGGGTGGTTTTGGTAATTCATCACAACATATATCTCATTGAACTAATATCCATTCAAGATAAATATTTCAGGACATTTAATGATTGGCATGGCATGAAATAGAGATGTGGACCCCTCAAAATGATAAGGACAAGGATTGGCAAAAGCTCAAGACTCTACATTTTTTTAAGTGATCCAAGATTACATTGAGTCCATACGAAAGCCAATCTATACCTAATAGTAAAGGACAAATACTTTCATAGTTCTCCATACGTCATCCTTTTAGATCCCTCAATTTTACGTTAATCATAAAGATTGATGACCGGGATTTGGAAGGAGGTAAGTTTTTTGTTCTCCTTCTGTCATCCCTTAATACACAAACCTTACATGTACTTCCGCACAAATAATTAATTCGGATGGCTGTGATTTGAACTCAGGACCACACTATTGATAACGCACACAATAACCAGTCCACTGGGTAGCACTTTTATTCTTCAAAAGAAATAAATTCTATATGTACATATTGGATTGATGGAGACTATGGGCTGGTCCATCAACATTGCATGGCCAGGCATTATACAAATTCCGACCTCACCCTCTTAATGTAACATCCCAATTTTATTAAATTTGTATGTTAGTAGAATCATTCAATGCATATCATATTTCTTTGCATTTTGGAGTTTTTGAAATATTCAAATAATATTTTTCCACTCGAGAAAAACAAATGAGAGGGGATAAGATGACTGCCTCAAACTTATAAAAGAGTGGGAAATTTTATTTTGAATATTATTTGAAGTTTTGGAGTTCATTGGTATTTATTTCATCTGCAAAAAGTGCATTAATTACATTAGGGAAAATATTTTCAAAGTGTTCTGTGCTTATGTTAATGTTTATTAGGCTCTAAATATTGTATAGTTATTTTATAAATTATTGTGGTGTTTTTATTAATTCATTTGAATTGCTTAGGGCCACTTTAGTCTCCGGTTTAAAACACACACACACACACACACACACACACACACACACACACACACACACACACACACACACAAGAGAGCGCGCGCGTGCACTCACCCGCCTGGACCGAAACCAGTTCGGCCCAGGAGCGCCCCGACTGGCCCAGCTCGCCATTTGGCCCAAGGCCAGCGCCCCAGCACCCCAGCGCTCGACGCCTCCGCGTCGATCGACCGCCCCGCACTCGCCCTCGCTTGCCTCCTCTTGTTGCCGCTGCCAGGAGGGCCCCGCTCGTCAGCTCGTCCCCAACCTCCCGTAGCCCGCGGGATAAACATCCTCGCCGCGCCCCCGCAACCGCCGCTCGGCTCCCTAGCGGATGAGGCTTAACCGCAACCCCGTAGTGCTCCTAGTCGCGCCTATATAAAGGACCCCCTCTTCCAACCTCGCCGTCTCGCTTCTTCCCACGCCGCCCCTACCTCTCGCTGTCGCCGTTCGCATCTCACCGGAGCTGCACCACTCCTTCGTCCATTTCGTCATCTGTGGCACCCCCCTAGCTCTCCTTCCTTTGTCAATTGGATCCCCACGACAACACGCATATGTTTGACACGTTTTTTGCCCCTAGGTACCGTCGAAGCTGCCGCACCGTCGACGCCGGAGTCGCCGGAGCACCGAGCCCCGCCGTCTTTGCCTCGCCCCGTCCCGACACTACTGATGAGCGCCGACACCACCTACGCGACGCCCTCGATGCGCCGCACCTCCGCGTCTTCTTCCCCGACGCCGAGGACCGCCGTAGCCACTGCCCCGCCACCGGTCGATGTCGCGCCGCCGTCCTCTGCTCGTCGCCGATGTCGCCAGCCACTGTAAGCTGCCGCACCTCCTCTTGTTCGTTATATCGAAGATCAACGGCTTAGATTAGATTGGTTTAGTTGTTGTTTTTTAGTCGAACCGGTACGCGGTTAACCGCGTGTTTTAATTTTAAAACCGACCGGTTTTTGTTTAAGTTAGCCGCCGCCGTCGTTTTGCTTAAGGTCCAAACATCTGCTGTATAACCTACGCGGCGAACACCTTTCGGCCAGTAGGAAACTGCCACGTGCCAGGGACCTGTTTGCGATAATTTTTCTTCACTATTTAGTCCCGGTTATTAGCAGATTAGTCCCTGATATTGAATTAGCCACAACTTTTTAACCATAGATCCAAATTCGATGAAACCAGCGGCAAATTCTTCGTATTGTTTAGATCTATCCAGTAGTATCTTTTTGGGTAAACTTTGGTCGGATTAAAATTTGAATTTATTCAGATTCAAATTCGAACTTCAAATTGCCATATCTACCAAACCGTAGCGCTCCTAGTCGCGCCTATATAAAGGCCAGGACCCCCTCTTCCAACCTCGCCGTCTCGCTTCTTCCCACGCCGCCCCTACCTCTCGCTGTCGCCGTTCGCATCTCACCGGAGCTGCACCACTCCTTCGTCCATTTCGTCATCTGTGGCACCCCCCTAGCTGTGACGCCCGGGAAATTAAGCTACAGTGATCCTCTGCTAGTGATGCCACGTCACCTCAATTATAGTTGCTAATCTTGAGTTAGTTCAAAACCGGTCCAAAATTCAAAATTCAAATTAATGATAACGATAAAAGTTTTCAAAAATTAAAACTAAAAAGTTCGGTGGTTGTCAAATATTACATCGGTAATTATGGTGGAGTGCACACATTTTTATAAAGTCTCTGAATATTTTAAAATGAATTAAAATAGAAAGGGAAAAATAAGAAAATAAAATAAAAGCAAACGGAATAAATAAAGGGAGGGGAGAAAACCCCACTGGCCCAACTGGGCCAAGCCCCCACCTGGCCCAGCCGGCCACCCCCTGGCCCGGCCCAACCCCCTCACTCCCTTATCCCCCCCGGTCGGCAAGAAACCCTAGCCGCACCCATTTGCCCCCCCGATCCCCTCCTCCTCCCTCCCCGCGCCGATCTGGATCGCCTCCGCCCGATCC
>NC_041393.1:328439868-328474272 GCF_002162155.2 Triticum dicoccoides | reverse complement strand
CGCCGTGGCCACCGGCCTCCCCCTGCACCGCCCCCCCTGCCGGGTCCGCCCGCACTGGCGTGCACTCGAACGAACGGGTGCTGGACACCCATTGCGCCCATCTCCACCCAGCACCCGTTAGCCCGAACCGCTGTGGCCTAGGGGCCCTATGACAACAGGGGCCCACACCCCAGAACGGTTAAAAAAAGAGAGAATTAAAAATGAAATTATAAAATAAAAATGATTAATAAAATTAATTATTAATTAATTAATTAATTAATGAATTAATTAAGTTAATTAATCCGGTTTAATTAATTTAATTAACTAGTTAAGTTTAATTAAACTGTAATTAGATTAACCTAAACCCTAATTAACCTAATTAGAGGATGACAGGTGGGTCCCCCCCTGGACCCACATGTCAGGTTGACCAAGTCAACTCTGTTGACTGCTGACGTCAGCATGACATCATGCTGACGTCATAAATCCATTTTTTCGAATTAATTAATTAATTAAATTCTAGAAATTAATAGAATCTTTAGAAAATCATATCTTTTAATCCGTAACTCGGATTAAAATATTTTCAACATGAAAGTTGCGCAGAACAATGAGACGAATCCGGATACGCAGCCCGTTCGTCCGCCACGCGTCCCTAGCATAAAGAACCTGCAACATTTCACCTCCGGTTCATCTGTCCGAAAACACGAAACACTGGGGGTACTTTCCCGGATGTTTCCCCCCTTCACCGGTATCACCTCATACCGCGTTAGAACACGTCTAGCTCTGCTTGTTGACCTGTTATGCACTTGCTTGCTATGTATTTACTGTTTCTTCCCCCTCTTCTCTCCGGTAGCCCCCGTGACGATGTTGATGCCCCTGTGGACGACTACGTCACCGACGACCCCTCCTTCTTGTCTGAGCAACCAGGCAAGCCCCCCCTTGATCACCAGATATCGCCTATTCTCCTCTATACTGCTTGCATTAGAGTAGTGTAGCATGTTACTGCTTTCGTTAATCCTATTCTGATGCATAGCCTGACATTGTCGCTACATCTGTTGATACCTTACCTGCAATCCTAAATACTTAGTATAGGTTGCTAGTTTATCATCATTGGCCTACGTTCTTGTCAGTCTGCCTTGCTATACTATCGGTCCGTGATCACTTGGGAGGTGATCACGGGTATATACTATACATACATACATACTATACAGATGGTGACTAAAGTCGGGTCAGCTCATTGAGTACCCGCAAGTGATTCTAACGAGGGGGCTGAAAGGACAGGTGGCTCCATCCCGGTAGAGGTGGGCCTGGGTTCCCGACGGCCCTCGACTGTTACTTTGTGGCGGAGCGACAGGGCAGGTTGAGACCACCTAGGAGACAGGTGGGCCTGGCCCTGTTCGGCGTTCGCGGATACTTAACACGCTTAACGAGATCTTGGTATTTGATCTGAGTCGGCTACGAGCCTATACGCACTAACCATCTACGTGGGAGTAGTTATGGGTATCCCGACGTCGTGGTATCAGCCGAAGCACTTCAGACGTCAGCGACGGAGCGGCGCGCGCCGGATTGGACTGGAACGCCTGCTAGGCTAGGTCTGCTTCCGGCTGCCCACGCAACGTGCAGGTGTGCTCAGGGCGATGGGCCCAGACCCCTGCGCGCTTAGGTTTAGACCGGCGTGCTGGCCTCTCTGTTGTGCCTAGGTGGGGCTGCGACGTGTTGATCTTCCGAGGCCGGGCATGACCCAGGAAAGTGTGTCCGGCCAAATGGGATCGAGCGTGTTGGGTTATGTGGTGCACCCCTGCAGGGAAGTTAATCTATTCGAATAGCCGTGATCTTCGGTAACAGGACGACTTGGAGTTGTACCTTGACCTTATGACAACTAGAACTGGATACTTAATAAAACACACCCTTCCAAGTTCCACAGACAACCCGGTGATCGCTTTTCTACAGGGCGACGAGGAGAGGATCGCCGGGTAGGATTATGCTATGCGATGCTACTGGAGATTCTACTGGAGATGCTACTTGGAGATGCTACTTGGAGATGCTACTTGGAGGACTTCAATCTACTCTCTTCTACTTGATGCAAGACGGTGGCTGCGAGAAGCGTAGTCTTCGATAGGACTAGTTATCCCCCTCTTATTCTGGCATTCTGCAGTTCAGTCCACTGATATGGCCTCCTTACACATATACCCATGCATATGTAGTTTAGTTCCTTGCTTGCGAGTACTTTGGATGAGTACTCACGGTTGCTTTCTCTCCCCTTTTTCCCCTTTCCTTTCTTTCTGGTTGTCGCAACCAGATGCTGGAGTCCAGGAGCCAGACGCCACCGTCGACGACGACCCCTACTACACCGGAGGTGCCTACTACTACGTGCTGCCCGCTGACGACGACCTGGAGTAGTTTAGGAGGATCCCAGGCAGGAGGCCTGCGCCTCTTTCGATCTGTATCCCAGTTTGTGCTAGCCTTCTTAAGGCAAACTTGTTTAACTTATGTCTGTACTCAGATATTGTTGCTTCCACTGGCTCGTCTATGATCGAGCACTTGTATTCGAGCCCTCGAGGCCCCTGGCTTGTATTATGATGCTTGTATGAATTATTTTATGTTTTAGAGTTGTGTTGTGATATCTTCCCGTGAGTCCCTGATCTTGATCGTACACATTTGCGTGCATGATTAGTGTACGATTGAATCGGGGGCGTCACACTAGCTCTCCTTCCTTTGTCAATTGGATCCCCACGACAACACGCATATGTTTGACACGTTTTTTGCCCCTAGGTACCGTCGGAGCTGCCGCACCATCGACGCCGGAGTCGCCGGAGCACCGAGCCCCGCCGTCTTTGCCTCTCCCCGTCCCGACGCTACTGATGAGCGCCGACACCACCTTCGCGACGCCCTCGATGCGCCGCACCTCCGCGTCTTCTTCCCCGACGCCGAGGACCGCCGTAGCCGCTGCCCCGCCACCGATCGATGTCGCGCCGCCGTCCTCTGCTCGTCGCCGATGTCGCCAGCCACTGTAAGCCGCCGCACGTCCTCTTGTTCGTTAGATCGAAGATCAACGGCTTAGATTAGATTGGTTTAGTTGTTGTTTTTTAGTCGAACCGGTACGCGGTTAACCGCGTGTTTTAATTTTAAAACCGACCGGTTTTTGTTTAAGTTAGCCGCCGCCGTCGTTTTGCTTAAGGTCCAAACATCTGCTGTATAACCTACGCGGCGAACATCTTTCGGCCAGTAGGAAACTGCCACGTGCCAGGGATCTATTTGCGATAATTTTTCTTCACTATTTAGTCCCGGTTATTAGCAGATTAGTCCCTGATATTGAATTAGCCACAACTTTTTAACCATAGATCCAAATTCGATGAAACCAGCGGCAAATTCTTCGTATTGTTTAGATCTATCCAGTAGTATCTTTTTGGGTAAACTTTGGTCGGATTAAAATTTGAATTTATTAAGATTCAAATTCGAACTTCAAATTGCCATATCTACCAAACTGTAACTCCGATTAAGTCGATTCTTTTTCCATTCTGTTACCGTAGCCAAAGCCTATCACCTGGACCTTTGTCGCAATAATTTTCACACACTAGAATCTGTCCATTAGTATTTTTAGTAGCATGCCTAGAATGCACTATAGTTCACATCACTTTTTGAGCCATATGCCTAAGTTGTTTTGCACTTAGAATATTTCCAGGCTAGTTTAGTGTGTGGTTTGTTCATTTGGTTTTTTTTGAGACTTTTTCATTTGCTTGTTATTTTGGTTCTTCGGAATGTTTGCTTATGTATGAATAGTTTACTTTGACGATAGATTTCCCGGAGTGCGAAGCAGAATACTACCAGTCTTTAGAATTCAACCAGCAGTATTAAGGCAAGTTGCATCTTGATCATGTTTCATTACCTATGTTTTTATTATGCACTTAGTTCTTTGCGGTAGGACTGCATGGTAGGAATTTATGCCGGATGGCTATGCTTGCACCCAGTAGTTCATTGAGGTAGGCCTGAAACTTATCACTTTGTCACCACCGTTTTACATTATGTTGCTTCGCTAAGTAGACATGGATTGGGGAGTGAACATTGTAAAGTATGAGTGACAATGTAGTAAATATGACCTAAGATAATTAATGAACTACCTGGGCGGAAACTTGTTGGAATGGTGGCGAAGTACAGTGGGGCACGCATGGGAAATCCATTGTGGTCCACAACTAGTGGACCGTCCGCTCAGGCTCAAAGAGATCAATCGTATTCTCATGTCTAGTGGCTTACGTGTGCAGCCGCAAGCCAATATGGGCTCTGGCTTAGTTGAGTAGATAGTGTGACCCCTTCCGGGATAGGATAGCAGATGTAGAATGAGTAGGTGTACCGGCCTATCTGTGGGGTAGGGGAAACATTTTCGAAAGGCTATGTCTCGACCCTCTGATCATGGATGTGGTCGAGTCTTGTGGGAAAAAGTGTGCAACCTCTGCAGAGTGTCAACCTAATCGATTAGCCGTGTCCCCGGTTATGGACAATTTGAGCATCTAGTAGTGGAAATGCTGGGAGATCTCATCACATTAATTAAACAATTGGGATTATAAGTGATAACTTTGGGAACAGATTGAGTTGGGTATGCCAACTCATCCTATGCTATTTTTCATGGTTGTACAACAATTACTTTGAAATAGGGAAAAACTAGCTTTATGCAAAACTAAACTTAGAGCTTTCCACCAGCCAAATTGCATGTACAAATAGGTTCTTTTACTCTTGATGTGACTTGCCAGTACATTCAATGTACTGACCTATATGGCTGCAACTTATTGCATTGCAGATATATCTGACGAGGATTAAGGTGCGCTAGGTCGATGTTCTACACTCAACCTTGCTCGTGGAGTTGGACTCATTTACTACTTTGCTTCCGTAGTATTTGTTTATTCGTCTCTATGCCCTATTATGTGATAAATGTATTGCTCCTGGACTATCGATGTAATAAAGAGATGTGTGTTATTTCTATTATTTCATCGAGTACTATGTGTGCTAGCAAGTCGATCCAGGGACTAGCACGGTAAGCACAGAGACTTTGACTCTTACCGGGTCGAGTCGCTACACTTAAATAGAATTCTTCCAATTTATATATGTTTCAACTTTCCTGGTATCAAGGAGCCATCTTATGAATTAATAAGCAATGAAGGAAGGAAAGGATTGACACATAGAAATAAGGAATACATGCGAGAAATAAGGAAAGGAATAAAGAAAGAAATGAGTTCTATGTGAATTCATCACGTTCTATGCTGGTGGGGCTGGAAATAAGGAAAGGAATAATGAGTAAGGAAAGGAAAGTGATGGCGCTAGACCTGGAGAAGGAACGCTCGGCCCAGGATCATTGACGTCCAGCATGGTGGTGATGATGACGACATGGTCGTCTACTGATAATCCCTAAGTGCAAGGAATCATCATAGAAAATTTTCGAAGATGGAAGTGATAAGTATGGAGTGTCGAACCCAAAAGGAGATAAATGTAAGATTAATATTCTCTAAAGTCCTATCTGCCACTGATACAACTCTACATACATCGAGCGTTTGCTTTCATCTAGAAACAAGAAATAAAACTACGTTGCGGGTATGAAGAGGATATCGTTGCATGATACAGAGAGCTAAAATATAAAATAGGTGCTGTTAACATAAAGTTAGAATATATTATAATATATTTCAAATAGCAAGTGTGAATAGTGGTGGATCGTATGTGAAATTTCCCTAGGCAATTGTTAACAAGATCGGTAATCATTATTGCAATTTCATATGAGGGAGAGGCATAAGCTAACATACTTTCTCTACTTGGTTCATATGCACTTATGATTGGAACTCTAGCAAGCATCCGCAACTACTAAAGATCATTAAGATAAAACCCTCCCATAGCATTAAAGTATCAAGTCCTGTTTACTCCCATACGCAAACAACACCCTTACTCGGGTTTAAGCTTCTGTCACTCTAGCAACCCACTATAAGCGAATCATGAACATATTGCGAACCCTGCAACAGGAATCCCTGATGTGTGCGCAGCACGGAGGGCACCATAGGACAACACCAAAATAAAACATACAACTCAAACCAATCTAGATCATCAATCAACCCAAAAGACAAAAGAAATCTACTCAAAACATCATAGGATGGCAACACATCATTGGATCATAATATGTGGCATAAAGCACCATGTTCAAGTAGGGATTAAAGTGGTGTGCGGGAGAGTGGACCACTTTAAAGAGATGAGGAAGGTGATGTTGATGAAGGCGATCACCGCGGTGATGTTTCCCCCCGCGGCACTTCGGCGCCATCGAGAGAGGGGGGGAGAGAGTCTCCCCCTTGTGCTTCCTCCTCCATGGCCTCCCCCCTAGATGGGGAGATGTTCTCCCCTGTTCCTTGGCCTCCGTAGTGTTCATGGCCCCTCCGGCTTCCTCCTCCATGGCCTCCAGTGATGATGCCCCCCTTAGGAAGGGTGCCGGAGAAGGCCTAGATTGATTTTCATGGCTACAGAGGCTTGCAGTGGCGGAACTTCCAATCTAGGGTTATTTTTGGAGGTTTGGGAATTTATAAGAATTTTTGGCGTCGGTCTCACGTCAAGGGGGTGCCCGAGGGGCCCACATGCCTGGAGCACCCCCTGCGGGTTAGGGCGCGTCTAGAGGACTTGTGGCCTCCTCGTCAACTTCCTGGACCAGATCTTGTGCTTAGGAGTCTCTTTTGGTCCATAGAAAATCATTGTAAATTTTTAGCCGATTCCGAGAACTTTTATTTCCGCACAAAAAAATGACAACACAGTAGTTCTGGTGAAAACAGCGCCAGTCCGGGTTAGTTCTAATCAAATCATACCAAAACCATATAAAATTGTTGTAAACATGGCATGAATACTTCATAAACTATAGATAAGTTGGAGACGTATCAGCATCCCCAAGCTTAAATTCTTCTCGTCCTCGAGTAGGTACATGATAAAAGAAATATTTTATGAAGTGTGAATGCTAGCATAGTGCATAAATTTTATCAATGATAGTTCCAAACACTTTTTCTAGCATCATTATATATCATAAACAGTAGCTCATCTCATAAAACTTCTCATGGTAAAGTAACAAGCTATTCACATGTTAAAGTATAGACCATAAAGTTTCTTGAAAACTAACAAACTATGTTCTCAGTCACCAAACAATTGCAATTCATCTTACTTTCAGGAAAGGTCTATGTAAGAGCTCTGATTTAGCAAATTCCACATACTCAACTATCATGTAGTCTTCCATGATTGCTAACACTCAAAGCATATTTTTAGAACAAATAGCATCCGTCAAACAAAGAGAAAGATAGGGGCTTTAATGTTTCGCCTCCCAACTTATTTACCATATAGATAATTGTCAACAATAATAATTCATGATCAAATATATTTGAATGGTCATATATGCTCGGATCTTTCCCACCACATTATGCTTGCCAACTGAAAAATAACTAAGGTTGAAATAAGAATGAATACTATTGACTCTTGCATAAAAGTAAATACATAAAAGTAAAAGATAGGCCCTTCTGAGAGGGAAGCAGAGGTTGTCATGCGCTTTTTATTTTTGGATGTGCAAACCCTTAATATAAAGGAACGTCGTGTTGTATTGCCCTTTGTGATAGCAACCTTTATTATGCAGTCTGTAGCTTTTATTTGTTTACCATCACAAGTTCATACAACACTTATTTTCCCTTACAGTAAAAGATCATACATATTTAGGAGCAATTTTTATTCCTTTTTGCATGAATGAAAACTTACTTGAAGGATCTTATTCAATCCCTAGGTAGATATGGTGGACACTCATGGCAAGAAACAGGGTTTAAGGGTTTTTGGATGCACAAGTAGTTTCTCTACTTAGTACAAATTTTTGGCTAGCAAAAGATTATAAGCAAGCACCACATGTTGGCAGATCCATAACAATATAACTTCTATACAAATATACCCAAACATAACTCATTATGTGGTCTTCCTTGTCCAACTTCAACTAATTTGCTCAAGTTTGAAAAAAATTAATGGGGCTCACAGTCATAGAAGATGTCTAAGATAGTATATTTATATGTGAAATCTCTCTTCCTTCAATATTCTTTCATGAATTGTTCAAGTGACCAATGCGGTGTTTGCTAACTTTCAATAAATTTTACCACCTATACTTTTTATATGTGAAGTAATTACTCCACATGGGATAAGCATATGAAACATGTATAATTTCATATTTATGATATTCAATTCATTCAACCATTTACTCATAGGATATAAGTGAAGCACGAGAGCAAATGACAAGGCTACTCCAAAAAGATATAAGTGAAGATCAATGTGTAGTCAAATAGTTAAATAGCCATGTGAGGACTCACTCTCATTCAAGATTTTAGATCCAATGATTTTATTCAAACAACTAGTAAAATGAAAATACACTCCAAGCAAAACACATATCATGTGATGAATAAAAATATAGCTCCAAGTAAGGTATACCGATAGTGTTGAAGACGAAAGAAGGGATGCGATTCGGGGCATCCCCAAGCTTAGTTGCTTGGGTCTTCCTTGAATATTACCTTGGTGTTCCTTGGGATTCCCCAAGATTAGTGTCTTTCCACTCCCTATTCTCCTCATATCGATATCTCACCCAAAACTTGAAAACTTCAATCACACAAAACTTGACGGAACTTCGTGAGATAGGTTAGTATGATAAAGGGCAAACCAATCACTTTGGTACTATTAAAGACAAGATTCATAATTGTTCTCACACAATGACTACTGTACCTTATCATTTCCACAATTTATATTAAGCAATATAAGCCATAGCAACTAGAAACACAAGCAAACTATGCATTGAAAACAGAATCTGTCAAAAACAGAACAGTGTGTAATGATCCGGACAATGATCATACTTTTGTAAATCCAAAAATTCTGAAAAATTAGGACAACATGGGCAATTTGTATATCAAGAAACACAAGCAAACTATGCATTGAAAACAGAATCTGTCAAAAACAAAACAGTGTGTAATGATCTGGACAATGATCATACTTCTGTAAATCCAAAAATTCTGAAAAATTAGGACAACATGGGCAATTTGTATATCAATCTTGTGTAAAAAATTCAGAATGTTATCACATTCCAGTGAATTTAAACAATTACATTACTGGAAACAAAAGTTTCTGTTTTTGCACAGAGTCAAGTCAACTATCATCCACACTACCCCAAAGGCTTTACTTGGCACTTTATTGACACAAAAACTATAAAACATGATTACTATAGTAGCTTAATCATGTGAAAACTCAAAAACGGTAGGTATAAATGTCGGCTTGTCTCCCAACAAGCATTTTTATTTAAAGCTTTCTAGATAAACATTGATATTTTAATGATACTCTTCCAAGCCCAATTTCAATGATAATTTTCTTGATACTCTAAAAGATATAAGTGAAGTTCATAGAGCATTCTACAATTAATATGGATTGACCAATATCCAAGATCATAATATATAAGTGAAGCACATGAAGCATTCTATAAAGCCACACTCAAAAGATTTAAGTGAAGCACATGAAGCATTCTATAAATCAATGAAGGGCTATCTCATACTAGCAAGGTGCATAAAGGAAAACAAAATAAAAATAGACACAAAGGACAGATATCATGTGAACAAAACAAAAACCGAGGTATACCGATAATTCTCGAAGAAGAAAGATGGGATGCCAACCGGGGCATCCCCAAGCTTAGATGCTTGAGTATCCTTGAAATATTTACTTGGGGTGCCTTTGGCATCCCCAAGCTTGAACTCTTGCCTCTCCTTATTCTTCACATATCCATAACTCCTCGATCTTTGAACACTTCATCCGCACAAAACTTGACAAAAAACCTTGTGAGATCCGTTAGTATAATAAAGCAAATCACTACTTTTACGTACTGTTGTAAACTCATTCCAATTTCATATGAGCATTATATCTACTGTATTTAAACTTCACCATGGTTCATACCCCCCGATACAACCCATAGATTCATCAAAACAAACGAACGACACATAGAAAACAGAACCTGTCAAAAACAGGATAGTCTGTAGCAATCTGGAAATTTCCTATACTTCTGTAACTCCAAAATTTCTAAAAAATTAGGAAAAAAATAAAAAACCATAACAGTACTGTCACTACTGCAGGATGCTGCTAACGCGACACTATGATCAGAGACCCTTTGACGAAACTGTGTGCTATGCATTAATCGCAAACAGCGATGTAAAATAACCATCAAAAAAGGTGCAAAACTCTTGCGATGGCGGGTACATCAAACATGGTTCAGATTTTACTTGCGTTTGCGATGATGGGCATACAGTTGATCCAAATGAAATGTTTGTGATTAGATGGAACAACAGAAACGGGCAGCCATATCAATGTGTGTGCGATACACGGCATACAGTTTACTCTAATGAACTGTTTGCTATTAGGGAAAGCAACAGAAATGGTCAACGAAATCAAGGTGTGAGTGATATATGGCATATGGTTCACTCGAATGAACTGTTTGGATTAGGGAAGATAACATCAACGGTTCAACTTAATAAGATGTGTGTGATACGTGGCAAACAGGGCCGGAGGTTAATCTGAGAACAAGTACATAGAGGTTAATTTGACATACATGACTTATAAGTTTCACTGAAATCATATCACTTTTTTTGGAAAACATTTAATTGCGTCGAATCTATATAGTGCTCCTTCCTATTAGTTGAATTAACCTCGAGGTCCATGTTTTGGAAACATGTTGTAAATTAACGGGATAGACCATCATTCAAGCCAATCAACATGTGTTCCAAAAATAAAAATTATCAAAAAGTAACGAGATAGACATTCTTCAAGCCAATCAACATGTGTTCAAAAAACAAACAAAAAACAAAAATTACAAAACAAAGACCTCGATATTAACTAGATGGATGGTTCACTACAAAGGTTTTTAATAAATCTTTGAAGTGATCCATCCATCTAGTTAATATCGAGTCCACTTCTCATCCGGTCACCCATCTCATGACTACTCTAGCCTCAACACAGTTAACTTGGGAGTTCTGTTAGATGAATCGGTAGGGAAGCTAGCCCTTGCTGCTGTAGGATCCCTCTTGGCATCCTTGATTGCGCAACACAATGGAAGCGGTTCAACTAAACAAGATGTGTGTGATATGTGGCAAACATGTCCGTGATTAGAAATGTGTGCGAAGACCAATAATAACACAAACGATTGCTGCTAATAAGCCGTGTGATTTGCTCTGTCTACAGAAGAATAACATGTATATATATATATATATATATATAACTGAATCCCTGTTCAAGAATTCATCCGATTAACCAGTTAACTTGCCGATTAATTGACTAAATGGCCGATTAACTTGCCGATTAGCCTATAAGTTGATAAATAATCTGATTAATTGACTAAATGGCCGATTAACTTGCCGATTAGCCTATTAATGCCCTACTCACTAGCCAACCAAGCATCTACCAGTTAACGATTTCCTCAACAATGACTGAAATAAACATCTAATTACATAAGTGACTATACAGATCATGCGCACTCACCTCAATAAACAATTGCATGCATTCTAAAGTAGGAGAAATGATCGTCTAGTCATCTACTTCTTGTGACGCTCCCGCCACTACTATGTGGCTCGATCCCTCGTCTGGGGCATGAAGAAGACACTTCCTCATGTCAACGACCCGCATGTACATCTCGTAGCTTGTGTACGCGTCCTTGGCCGCGTACTTGACGTTTTGTTCATCTAGTCTCTCATGTGAAACACTGTGCCAGGCATTCTTATCCTTCTTGCTCTCACCCTTCATCTTGATGTAGTAGGGGTCGATGATGGCCGAGGCGAGGTCAACCAGGGAGTTAAGTTTGTTGTTGTCGCTGCGCCATACCTTGTAGTGGTACTGGATGTCGATAAGATTTCGGCATTTCAAGCCCGAAACCTTGAGCGCTTTTAGATCGTTGGTGGTGTCCATCATAGCAAAATTGTAGTCGGAGCTGTTGATAAACCTGGAGAAATGCACGCAAGGCCTTGTGGCCAGGTGGTAGTGGTAGAAGAGGACGTCATGTCGCACACACAACAGGGCAACGACAACCTTCTGATCATGCCCGACATGACCGATGGTGTACTGGAGGTCGAAGCCGACCACTTGGTACTTGTCCTCGGCAATGAACAGCTCCATAGTTTGTATGGAGCTCTCCACTGACACCGGATCGTTCGTGTACACCACCGACACCGGATGATTACGCTCACTTTTACCACTTGCTACCTTGTTGTTTTTATATTTTCATATTACAAAAACCTATATCTACAATCCATATTGCACTTGTATCACCATCTCTTCGCCGAACTAGTGCACCTATACAATTTACCATTGTATTGGGTGTGTTGGGGACACAAGAGACTCTTTGCTATTTGGTTGCAGGGTTGTTTGAGAGAGACCATCTTCATCTTACGCCTCCGATGGATTGATAAACCTTAGGTCATCCACTTGAGGGAATTTTGCTTCTGTCCTACAAACCTCTGCACTTGGAGGCCCAACAACGTCTACAAGAAGAATGTTGCATAGTAGACATCAAGCTCTTTTCTAGCGCCATTGCCGGGGACGTTAGTGCTTGAAGGTATATCTTTAGATCTTGCAATTGAATCTTTTTATTTCTTATTTTATCACTAGTTTAGTTTGTAAAAGAAAACTACAAAAAAAATGGAATTAAGGGTGCCTCATATGCTTCATCTTTTTAATATCTTCCATGAAAATGATGGAAAGGAAAGTTGTGCTCAAGTTCTAGAAGAAGAAATCTATAAAATGTTTGGCACTAAATTTTTGTATGATGAGCATGATTGCAATGTTGTTAGTGTGAATTCTTTGAATATCCATGATGCTAATGATATGCAAAGCCACAAGCTTGGGGATGCTATGTTTGATGAAGATGATATTTTTAGTCCCCCAAGTTTTGATGAGCAAATTTATTATGATGAAAGCATGCCTCCTATTTATGATGATTATACTTATGAAAGTGGATTTGGAGAGGTCATGACTTTATTTAGTGATGAATCGGCTATTTTGGAAGAGGTTCCAATTGATTATAAGAACAAAGTTGCTATCTATGATGATTATTGTGATGACATGTATGCTATAAAAAATAATGATAACCATGGAACTTGTCATCATGATTTTAATTTTCAATTGGATTATGCCTCACATGATAGTTATTTTGTTGAGTTTACTCCCACTACTATTCCGAATGAGAAGAATCTTGCTTATGTGGAGAGTAATAAAATTTACATGTGTGGGGGTCATGAAAATAATGCTTTATGTGATAGGTATATTGTTTAATTCATCCAAGATGCTACTAAAAATTATTATGAGGGAGGAATTTATGCTTGTAGGTAATGCAATAATATCAAGTTTCCTCTCTATGTGTTGAAAATTTTGAAGTTATGCCTGTTTTGCTTTCCTATGATAGTTGATTCTTGTTCCCATAATTTGTTTGCTCAGAAAATCCCTATGCATAGGAAGTGGGTTATACTTAAATGTGCTAGTCATATTCTTCATGATGCTCTCTTTATGTTTCAATTCTTATCTTTTATGTGAGCATCATTGAAATCATCATGCCTAGCTTAAAAGGCATTAAAGAAAAGCGCTTGTTGGGTGACAACCCAATATTTATCATTACTATTTTTGTGTGTTCACATGATTATTCTACTGTAGTAATCATGTTTTATATCTTTTGTTTCAATAAAGTGCCAAGTAGAACGCTTGGGAACACTTGGGTGAAAGTTAATGCGATCTTGCCGTAAAAAATAGAAACTTTGCGCTCACGAGAATAATTGTCATTTTTAACAGAAAAGTGCTTTTAAGTTGATTCTTTTTGCAGAAGATTAATAGACAAATTCCTCACGTCCACCAATTTAAAACTTTGGAGTTACAGAAGTATTCGAGAGTTACAGATTACAACAGACTGTTCTGTTTTTGACAGATTCTTTTTTCTATGTGTTGTTTGCTTATTTTGATGAATCTATGAGTAGTATCGGAGCGTATGAACCATGGATAAGTTGGAATACACTAGATATTACACCAATATGAATTTATAATGAGTTCACAATGGTACCAAAAGCGGTGATCTATTTTCTTATACTAACGAAGCTTACGAGTTTTTTGTTGAGTTTTGTGTTGTGAAGTTTTCAAGTTTTGGGTAAAGATTCGACGGACTATGGAATAAGGAGTGGCAAGAGCCTGAGCTTGGGGATGCCCAAGGAACCCCAAGGTAATATTCAAGGACAACCAAGAGCCTAAGCTTGGGATGCCCCGGATGGCATCCCCTCTTTCATCTTCGTTCATCGGTAACCTTACTTGGAGCTATATTTTTATTCACCACATGATATGTGTTTTGCTTGGAGTGTCATTTTATTTTACTTTGTTTTGCTTGCTGTTTGAATATATCCCAAGATCTGAAATTCTTAAATGTTAGAGAGTCTTCACGTAGTCACATAATTATACATATACTCATTGATCTTCACTTATATCTTTCGGAGTAGTTTGTCATTTTCTCTAGTGCTTCACTTATATCTTTATAGAGCACGACGGTGGTTTTATTTTGAAGAAATAGATGAACTCTCATGCTTCCCTTATATTATTTTGAGAGTCTTTTAGAACAGCATGGTAATTTGCTTGGGTTATAAATTTAGTCCTAATATGATGGGCATCCAAGAGGGATATAATAAAAACTTTGATATAAAGTGCATTGAATACTATGAGAAGTTTGATTCTTTATGATTGTTTTGAGATATGAAGATGGTGATATTATAGTCATCCTAGTTGTGTAATTGTGAATTTGAAAAATACTTGTGTTGAGGTTTGTGAGTCCCGTAGCATGCACGTATGGTAACTATTGTGTGACAAATTTCAAGCATGAGGTACCTCTTTGATTGTACTCCTTGTGTGTGGAGGTCGGGATCGCGCGATGGTTAACTCCTACCAACCCTTCCCCTAGGAGCATGCGTGTAGTGCTTGATTTTGATGACTTGTAGATTTTTGCAATAAGTATGTGAGTTATTTATGACTAATGTTGAGTCCATGGATTATACGCACTCTGACCCCCATCATTGCCAGCCTCTCTAGTACCGCGCAACTTTCGCCGGTACCATAAACCCACCATTTAATTTCCTCAAAACAGCCACCCTACCTACCTATTGTGGCATTTCCGTAGCCATTCCGAGATATATTACCATGCAACTTTCCACTGTTCTGTTTATTATGACACACTCCATCATTATCATATTGCCTTGCATGATCATGTAGTTGACATCGTATTTGTGGCAAAGCCACCATTCATAATTTTTTTCATACATGTTACTCTTGATTCATTGCACATCCCGGTACACCACCGGAGGTATTCATGTAGAGTCATATTTTGATCTAATCCATGAGTTGTAAATAAATAGAAGTGTAATGATCATCATTATTAGAGCATTGTCCTGTGTGAGGAAATAAAAAAAAGGCCAAAGAAGCCAATGAAAAAAAGAGGCCAAAGAAGCCAAACAAAAAAAGAGAAAAAGAGAGAAGGGACAATGCTACTATCAGTTTTCCACATTTGTGCTTCAAAGTAGCACCATGATCTTCATGGTAGAGAGTCTCTTATTTTGTCACTTTCATATACTAGTGGGAATTTGCGTTATAGAACTTTGATTGTATATTCTAACCATGGGCTTCCTCAAAATTCTCTAGGTCTTCGTGAGCAAGCAACTTGGATGCACACCCACTTAGTTTCTTTTATTGAGATTTCATACATTTATAGCTCTAGTGCATCTGTTGCATGGCAATCCCTACTCACTCACATTGATATCTATTGATTGGCATCTCCATAGCCCATTATTATTCCTAGTTGATGTGAGGCCATCTTCCTCCTTTTTGTCTTCTCCACAACCACCATTCTATTCCGCCTATTGTGCTATGTCCACGGCTCACGCTCATGTATTGCGTGAAAGTCAAAAAAGTTTGAGAATACTAAAGTATGAAACAATTGCTTGGCTAAAACCAGGGTTGTGCATGATTTGAATATTTTGTGTGACGAAGATGGAGCATAGCCAAACTATATGATTTTGTAAGGATAAGTTTTCTTTGGCCATGTTATTTTGAGAAGACATAATTGCCTTGTTAGTATGCTTGAAGTATTATTGTTTTTATGTCAATATTAAACTTTTTTTTAGAATCTTATGGATCTGAATATTCTTGCCACAACAGACAAGATTACATTGATAAATATGTTAGGTAGCATTCCACATCAAAAATTCTGTTTTTATCATTTACCTACTCGAGGACGAGCAGGAATTAAGCTTGGGGATGCTGATACGTCTCCAATGTATCTATAATTTTTTATGTATTCATGCCATGTTTATAATATTTTTACATGCTTTTGGTATGATTTGGTTAGAACTAACCCGGACTGACGCTATTTTCAACAGAACTACCATGGTGTTGTTTTTGTGCAGAAATAAAAGTTATCGGAATGTGCTGAAAATAAACGGAGATTTTTTCTCGAAAATATAAAAAATACTGGAACAAAAGTTATCAAAGAGGAGTCCCATGGAGCCCACGAGGGTGGGGGCGTGCCCACCCCCTAGGGGGTGCCCCTGTGCCTCGTGGACTCCTCGAGGGTCCCCCTAACTTCTTCTCGATGCCAAACCCTCTTATAAATACAGAAACCCCCAGAAATAAAGCTAGATCGGGAGTTCCGCCGTTGCAGGCCTCTATAGCCACCAAAAACCTCTCGGGAGCCCGTTCCGGCACCCTGCCGGAGGGGGAATCCATCACCGGTGGCCATCTTCATCATCCTGGCGCTCTCCATGATGAGGAGGGAGTAGTTCACCCTCGGGGCTAAGGGTATGTACCAATAGCTATGTGTTTGATCTCTCTCACTCTCTCTCCCCCTCTCTCTCGTTCTTGATTTGGCATGATCTGATGTATCACGAGCTTTGCTACTATAGTTGGATCTTATGATGTTTCTCCCCCTCTACTCTCTTGTAATGGATTGAGTTTTCGCTTTGAAGTTATCTTATCGGATTGAGTCTATAAGGATTTGAGAACACTTGATGTATGTCTTGCATGTGCTTATCTGTGGTGACAATGGAATATCACGTGATCCACTTGATGTATGTTTTGGTGAACAACTTGCGGGTTCAGTGACCTTGTGAACTTATCCATAGGGGTTGGCACACATTTTCGTCTTGACTCTCCGGTAGAAACTTTGGGGCACTCTTTGAAGCTCTTTGTGTTGGTTGAATAGATGAATCTAAGATTGTGTGTTGCATATCGTATAATCATACCCGCGGATACTTGAGGTGACATTGGAGTATCTAGGTGACATTAGGGTTTTGGTTGATTTGTGTCTTAAGGTGTTATTTTACTACGAACTCTAGGGCTGTTTGTGACACTTATAGGAATAGCCCAATGGATTGATCGGAAAGAATAACTTTGAGGTGGTTTCGTACCCTACAATAATCTCTTCGTTTGTTCTCCGCTATTAGTGACTTTGGAGTGACTCTTTGTTGCATGCTGAGGGATTCTTATATGATCTAATTATGTTATCCTTGTTGAGAGAACTTGCACTAGTGAAAGTATGAACCCTAGGCCTTGTTTCCTACCATTGCAATACCGTTTACGCTCACTTTTACCACTTGCTACCTTGCTGTTTTTATATTTTAAGATTACAAAAACCTATATCTATAATCTATATTGCACTTGAATCACCATCTCTTTGCCAAACTAGTGCATCTATACAATTTACCATTATATTGGGTGTGCTGGGGACACAAGAGACTCTCTGCTATTTGGTTGCAGGGTTGTTTGAGAGAGACCAGCTTCATCCTACGCCTCCCACGGATTGATAAACCTTAGGTTATCCACTTGAGGGAAATTTGCTACTGTCCGAACAAACCTCTACACTTGGAGGCCCAATTACGTCTACAAGAAGAAGGTTGCATAGTAGACATCAAACTCTTTTCTGGCGCTATTCCCGGGGAGGTTAGTGCTTGAAAGTATATCTTTATATCTTGCAATCGAATCTTTTTGTTTCTTGTTTTATCACTAGTTTAGTTTATAAAAGAAAAGTACAAAAAATGGAATTGAGGGTGCCTCATATGCTTCATCTTTTTATATTTCCGTGAAAATGATTGAAAGGAAAATTGTGCTCAAGTGCTAGAAGAAGAAATCCATAAAATGTTTGGCACTAAATTTTTGTATGATGAGCATGATTGCAATGTTGTTAGTGTGAATTATTTGAATATCCATGATGCTAATGATATGCAAAGCCACAATCTTGGGGATGCTATGTTTGATGAAGATGATATTTTTAGTCCTCCAAGTTTTGATGAGCAACTTTATTATGATGAAAGCATGCCTCCTATTTATGACGATTATATTTATGAAAGTGGATTTTGAGAGGTCATAACATTATTTAGTGATGAATCCGCTATTTTGGAAGAGGTTCCAATTGATTATGAGAACAAACTTGCTATCTATGATGATTATTGTGATGACATGTATGCTATATAGAATAATGATAACCATGGAACTTGTCATCATGATTTTAATTTTCAATTGGACATGATAGTTATTTTGTTGAGTTTACTCCCACTACTATTCCGAATGAGAAGAATCTTGCTTATGTGGAGAGTAATAAAATTTATATGCGTGGGGATCATGAAAATAATGGTTTATGTGATAGTTATATTGTTGAATTCATCCATGATGCTGCTGAAAATTATTATGAGGGGGGAATTTATGCTTGTAGGAATTGCAATAATATCAAGTTTCCTCTCTATGTGTTGAAAATCTTGAAGTTGTGCTTGTCTTGCTTTCCTATGCTAGTTGATTCTTATTCCCATAAGTTGTTTGCTCACAAAATCCCTATGCATAGGAAGTGGGTCAGACTTAAATGTGCTAGTCATATTCTTCATGATGCTCTCTTTATGTTTCAATTCTTATCTTTTATGTGAGCATCATTGAAATCATCATGCCTAGCTTAAAAGGCATTAAAGAAAAGTGTTTGTTGGGAGACAACCCAATATTTATCCTAACTGTTTTTGTGTGTTCACATGATTATTCTACTGTAGTAATCATGTTTTATAGCTTTTGTTTCAATGAAGTGCCAAGTAGAACCTTTGGGAAGACTTGGGTGAAAGTTAATGCGATCTTGCTGTAAAAAATAGAAACTTTGTGCTGACGAGAATAATTGTCATTTTTAACAAACAAGTTGTTTTAAGTTGATTCTTTTTCCAGAAGATTAATAGACAAATTCCTCATGCCCACCAATTTATTTCAGAATTGTTGGAAGTATTTGAGAGCTATAGATTACTACAGACTGTTCTGTTTTTGACAGATTCTATTTTCTATGTGTTGTTTGCTTATTTTGATGAATCTATGAGTAGTATCGGAGGGCATGAACCATGGAGAAGTTGGAATACAGTAGACCTTACACCAATATTAATTTATAATGTGTTCACAACAGTACCAAAAGTGGTGATTTATTTTCTTATACTAATGGAGCTTAGGAGTTTTCTGTTGTGTTTTGTGTTGTGAAGTTTTCAAGTTTTGGGTAAAGATTCGATGGACTACGGAATAAGGAGTGGCAAGAACCTAAGCTTGGGGATGCCCAAGGCACCCCAAGGTAATATTCAAGGACAACCAAAAGCCTAAGCTTGGGGATGCCCTGGATGGCATCCCCTCTTTCATCTTCGCTTACCGGTAACCTTATTTGGAGCTATATTTTTATTCACCACATGATATGTGTTTTGCTTGCCGCGTCATTTTATTTTATTTTGTTTTGCCTGATGTTTGAATAATATCCCAAGATTTTAAATTCTTAAATGTCAGAGAGTCTTCACATAGTTACATAATTATACAACTACTCATTGATCTTTACTTATATCTTTTGGAGTAGTTTGTTATTTGCTCTAGTGCTTCACTTATATCTTTTTAGAGCACGACGGTGGTTTTATTTTGAAGAGATAGATGAACTCTCATGCTTCACTTATATTTTGAGAGTATTTTAGAACAACATGGTAATTTGCTTTGGTTATAAATTGAGTCCTAATATGATGGGCATCCAAGAGGGATATAATAAAAACTTTCATGTAAAATGCATTGAATACTATGAGAAGTTTGGTTCTTTATGATTGTTTTGAGATATGAAGATGGTGATATTAGAGTCATGCTAGTGGTGTAATTGTGAATTTGAGAAATACTTGTGTTGAGGTTTGTGAGTCCCGTAGCATGCACGTATGGTAACCGTTGTGTGATAAATATGAAGCATGGGGTATCTCTTTGATTGTACTCCTTGTGTATGGAGGTCGGGATCGTGCGATGGTCAACTCCTACCAACCCTTCCCCTAGGAGCATGCACGTAGTGCTTAGTTTTGATGACTTGTAGATTTTTGCAATAAGTATGTGAGTTCTTTATGACTAATGTTGAGTCCATGGATTATACGCACTCTGACCCTTCCATCATCGCCAGCCTCTCTAGTACCGCGCAACTTTCACCAGTACCATAAACCCACCATTTAATTTCCTCAAAACAACCACCCTGCCTACCTATTATGGCATTTCCATAGCCATTCCGAGATATATTACCATGCAACTTTCCAATGTTCCATTTATTATGACACGCTCCATCATTGTCATATTACCTTGCATAATCATGTAGTTGACATCGTATTTGCGGCAAAGCCACCATTCATAATTTTTTTCATACATGTCACTCTTGATTCATTGCACATCCCGGTACACTGTCGGAGGTATTCATGTAGAGTCATTTTGTTCTAATCCATGAGATGTAAATAAATAGAAGTGTAATGATCATCATTATGAGAGCATTGTCCCGCGTGAGGAAATAAAAAAAAGAGGCCAAAGAATCCAATGAAAAAAAGAGGCCAAAGAAGCCAAACAGAAAAAGAGAAAAAGAGAGAAGGGACAATGGTACTATCATTTTTCCACACTTGTGCTTCAAAGTAGGACCATGATCTTCATGGCAGAGAGTCTCTTATTTTGTCACTTTCATTATACTAGTGGGAATTTGCGTTATAGAACTTGGCTTGTATATTCCAACGATGGGCTTCCTCAAAATGCTCTAGGTCTTCGTGAGCAAGCAACTCGGATGCACACCCACTTAGTTTCTTTTGTTGAGATTTCATACATTTATCGCTCTAGTGCATCTGTTGCATGGAGATCCCTACTCACTCACATTGATATCTATTGATTGGCATCTCCATAGCCCATTATTATGCCTAGTTGATGTGAGGCCATCTTCCTCCTTTTTGTCTTCTCCACAACCACCATTATATTCCGCATATAGTGCTATGTCCACGGCTCAGGCTCATGTATTGCGTGAAAGTTGAAAAAGTTTGAGAATACTAAAGTATGAAACAATTACTTGGCTGAAACCAGGGTTGTGCATGATTTGAATATTTTGTGTGACGAAGATGGAGCATAGCCAAACTATATGATTTTGTAGGGCTACGCTTTCTTTGGCCATGTTATTTTGAGAAGACATAATTGCCTTGTTAGTATGCTTGAAGTATTATCGTTTTTATGTCAATATTAAACTTTTGTTTAGAATTAAGCTTGGGGATGCTGATACGTCTCCAACGTATCTATAATTTTTGATGTATTCATGCCATGTTTATAATATTTTTACATGCTTTTGGTATGATTTGGTTAGAACTAACCCGGACTGACGCTATTTTCAACAGAACTACCGTGGTGGTGTTTTTGTGCAGAAATAAAAGTTCTCGAAATGTGCTGAAAATAAACGGAGATTTTTTCTCGAAAATATAAAAAATACTGGAACAAAAAGTTATCAAAGAGGAGTCCCGTGGGGCCCACGAGGGTGGGGGTGCGCCCACCCCCCTAGGGCGCGCCCCTGTGCCTCGTGGACTCCTCGAGGGTCCCCCTAACTTGTGCTCGATGCCAAACCCTCTTATAAATACAGAAACCCCCAGAAATGAAGCTAGAATGGGAGTTCCGCTGCCGCAGGCCTCTGTAATCACCAAAAACCTCTTGGGAGCCCGTTCCGGTGCCCTACCGGAGGGGAAATCCATCACCGGTGGCCATTTTCATCATCCTGGCGCTCTCCATGACGAGGAGGGAGTAGTTCACCCTCGGGGCTGAGGGTATGTACTAGTAGCTATGTGTTTGATCTCTCTCTCTCTCTCTCTCTCTCTCGTGTTCTTGATTTGGCACGATCTGATGTATCACGAGCTTTGCTACTATAGTTGGATCTTATGATGTTTCTCCCCCTGTACTCTCTTGTAATGGATTGAGTTTTCCCTTTGAAGTTATCTCATCGGATTGAGTCTTTAAGGATTTGAGAACACTTGATGTATGTCTTGCATGTGCTTATCTGTGGTGACAATGGGATATCACGTGATCCACTTGCTCTATGTTTTGGTGATAAACGTGTGGGTTCAGTGACCTTGTGAACTTATGCATAGGGGTTGGCACATGTTTTGTCTTGACTCTCCAGTAGAAACTTTGGGGCACTCTTTGAAGTTCTTTGTGTTGGTTGAATAGATGAATCTGAGATTGTGTGATGCATATCATATAATCATACCCGCAGATACTTGAGGTGACATTGGAGTATCTAGGTGACATTAGGGTTTTGGTTGATTTGTGTCTTAAGGTGTTATTTTACTATGAACTCTAGTGCCGTTTGTGACACTTATAGGAAGAGCCCAATGGATTGATCAGAAAGAATAACTTTGAGGTGGTTTCGTACCCTACAATAATCACTTTGTTTGTTCTCCGTTGTTAGTGACTTCGGAGTGACTCTATGTTGCATGCTAAGGGATCATTATATGATCTAATTATGTTATCCTTGTTGAGAGAACTTGCACTAGTGAAAGTATGAACCCTATGCCTTGTTTCCTACCATTGCAATATCGTTTACGCTCACCTTTACCACTTGCTACCTTGCTGTTTTTATATTTTCAGATTACAAAAACCTATATCTACAATCCATATTGCACTTGTATCACCATCTCTTCACCGAACTAGTGCACCTATACAATCTACCATTATATTGGGTGTGTTGGGGACACAAGAGACTCTTTGCTAGTTGGTTGCAGGGTTGTTCGAGAGGGACCATCTTCATCCTACGCATCCCACGGATTGATAAACCTGTCATCCACTTGAGGGAAATTTGCTACTGTCATACAAATCTCTGCACTTGGAGGACCAATAACGTCTACAAGAAGAATGTTGTGTAGTAGACATCACGCGGCGGGACGCGAGCAGAGCGCGCCGCGGCCGCCTCAACCACAAGCAGCCACACGCATAGTGCAGTTGCACACGCAGGAAATGGTCACCAACAAGGTATGAATAGTTTTGGAAACAATGCTTATAGAGGAAACTTTAATCCTAGACCGTTCCCTAGTAATTCCTCTAATAATTATGGAAATTCCTACAATAATTCGTATGGTAATTATAATAAGATGCCCTCTGATTTTGAGAATAGTGTGAAAGAATTTATGATCTCTCAAAAGAATTTTAATGCCTTGCTTGAAGAAAAATTGCTCAATGTTGATGGTTTGGCTAGGAACATTGATAGACTTTCGCTTGATGTTGATTCTCTTAAACTTAGATTTACTCCTCCTAAGCATGATATCAATGAGTCTCTCAAAGCAATGAGAGTGTCCATTGATGAGTGCAAAGAAAGAACCGCTAGATTGTGTGCTAAGAAAGATTGCTTTGTAAAAGCGTGTTCTTCTAGTTTCCATGAAAATAATGATGAAGATCTTAAAGTTATTGATATGTCCCCTATTAGATCTTTGTTTTGCAATATGAATCTTAATAATAATGGGACTGGAGATGAGTCAACTTTTGTTAGAAGCTGACCCAATAATTCAGAATTTTTAGATCTTGATGCTAAATTTGGTAAAAGTGGAATTGGAGAGGTCATGACTTTAAATAGCATTGAACCCACCATCTCAGATTTCAAGGAATTTCATTATGATAATTGTTCTTTAGAAGGTTGTATTTCCTTCTTGCAATCTGTTGTAAATTCTCCTCATGCTTATAGTCAAATTAAAGCTTTTACCAAACATGTCGTTGATGCCTTGATGCAATCTTATGATGAAAAACTTAATTTGGAAGTTTCTATACCTAGAAAACTTAATGATGAGTGGGAACCTACTATAAAGATTAAATTAAAAATCATGAGTGTTTTGCTTTATGTGATTTGGGTGCTAGTGTTTCCACGATTCCGGAAACTTTATGTGATATTCTAGGTTTCCATGATCTTGATGATTGCTCTTTAAATTTGCACCTTGCGGATTCCACCATAAAAAGCCAATGGGAAGGATAAATGATGTTCTCATTGTTACAAATAGAAATTTGGTGCACGTAGATTTTATCGTTCTTGATATAGATTGCAATCTTTCTATAGCGACCAGACCTCAAATAGTCTGATCTCTATGCATCAGTGTCATCCCTGGATCAGTAATGCTGACACGCACAGTACTTGAAGGATTTATAACAGAGTAGCAATCACACACTTATTACATCGAATATCTCAAAAGAGCTCTTATTACAATAAGTATGGCTTAAGGCCATCTAATAATGATAATAGCGGAAGGCCTGGAAGATAAGAGAGTCCATCATCTCCAATGGCATCACTGAGTATAAGACCACGACCTAAGGCACCTTACTCGTCGTCTGAAAAGTCTGCAACATGAACGTTGCAGCCCGAAAACGGGTTAGCACATGGAATATGCTGGCATGTAACACATAGAGAGTAATGAACAGAATAATGTTATACTACATGCATATATGGCTGGTGGAAAGCTCTATGGTTACAGTTTTGCATAAAGCCAATTTTTTCCCACAACAAAGGAATAAATTTTATTTAACTATCATGGTGGTTGTTAAACGTTGAGAAGGTTCACCCAACTCAATCCCAATTAAGCATCATCATTTAACCCAACAAAATTAAATAAAGTAACATGATGAGATTCACATGATAATCCAGCTACTAGATACTCAAAACGTCCATAACCGGGACACGACTAACCATGATTAGTTTATACACTCTGCAGAGGTTTGCGCACTTTTCCCCACAAGACTCGATCTCCTCCGTTGGAATTCTCGCACTACATGGTGTTTGAGAAACGGATGACCGAGACATAGTGTTTCAGAAGCGTTTGCACCTTACGATGGGTAGACAGTTACACCTACTTTCCCCTACATCTGCTAGTCTACCACTGTAAGAGTTCACACGACTTAGTCAACTATGCTAGAGCCCATAGTAGCTTGCGGCTGCACACGAAAGTTTTTAGCATGAATAATCTCATGATCCCTTTGAGCCTGGGTGGCGGTCCATAGAGAAAAACAACAGGCAATCACTGGAATCCCAGGTGCCTCAATCCACCCAGATGTGTATTAAAGTTGCCACGTTAAGTAAACCATAAATTAACAATCTCACATCTGTCATCGATACACTCGCCCAATCCACGTCTACTAGCATAGCATAGCAATATAAATAAACATAGAAGTAACTCCCAAAGGTTGGAAAGTAAACAGGATATAGGTACTACCTCAACTACTTCCCAAAATCCACATGTTAATCAGATCCTAATCATGCAATTGTTTGAGGATTGATCTAATGCAATAAAAATGGGTAGGAAAGAGGTATGATCAAAGTGTTACTTGCCTTGCTGATGATCCGTGAAACCTAGAGATTCGAAGTAGCAAGCGGCGCACTCCGGGTACTCTATCGCAAACAAACAAGCATACAATAAGCACTCATCTAATGCACAGGTAAAACTCAAATAAGAGATCTAACCAGAAAGATCAACTTAAGAACTCCGGTTTGCAAAAAGAATCAAATCAAACGAAGCAATGAAAATCAAACGGCGAATGAAACAAGCTTCGTTTACTAATCTGTACCTAAGTCAAATTTTACAGTAGCAAAAACGTGTTTGAGTAGGTTAAACAGAAAGAGGATTTCGAGACGAAACACTATGCGTTTGAATCGCCTGATTCCGATAAACGAGCGAAAAGTTATACTAAAACGAAAATCGGATCAGAAATAATCGTGGAAAATCCGAGAAAAAGAAAAACGGACAAAAAGGCTAACGAACGAACATTCGCTGTCTTCGGCTAAACGATGAAAACCGTTCGTTAAAATAACGAACGGACGAATGTCCGCTAAATAGACTAAACCGGGAAAAAAATAAAAACCGATCTAATAAAAAAAAGCAACTCTTTTTTTTAAACCGGCGACTACCTCGGGATGCGTGACGGCAGCGGCGGCGGCGGGCAACTCCAGTGGCGGGGTCCGGCGGTCGGCGGCGGGGTTGCGGCGGCGAGGGGCGGCTGGGTCGCGGCGTCGGGCGGCGGGGTCGCGGCGGCAGCGGCGGCGTCCGGCGGCGGCGGTGGCGGCGGGTTAGGTTTAGGGTTTCGGCGGCTCGGGTGGGCTGGGCTGCAGGGTCGCGGCGGTGGCTTATAAAGCCCGGGGCGACGGGGAGTCCGGGTCGCCCACGGACCATTAAGTCGGTTTAATTTTTTTTTAAATAGTTTCCCGCAGAAAAACAAATAAAAGAACTACTAAAGGACTCCAAAAATCCCGAAATAAATTTTCCCCGACTTCTAAAATCAAGGCGGACAAGATGAACATTTATTTGGGGCCTAGATGCAATTTTGAAAAACGCGCATTTTCCTAATTCAAATAAAATAGCGATAAAACTCCGAAATAAAATCTTATTTGATTTTATTATTAAATCCTCATTATTTCTTTATTTTGGGAAAGTCATTTTATTCCCTCTCTCATATTTTTATAATAGAAATAATTGAAGATAAAATAATTAAAATCAAATGATCCTATTTTCAAAATTTGAGAAAACTCAAATATGAAAATAACGAAATCCTCAACTCTCTCCGTGGGTCCTTGAGTTGCGTAGAATTTCTAGGATCAAGCCAAAATGCAATAAAAATATGATATGCAATGATGATCTATGTATAACATTCCAAATTGAAAATTTGGGATGTTAGAAACCTACCCCCCCTAAGATGAATCTCGCCCTCGAGATTCGGTTTGGCTAGAAAATAGGTGAGGGTGGTCCTTCAGTAGATCTTCCTCTCGCTCCCAGGTGGCTTCATCCTCGGTGTGGTGGCTCTACTGAACTTTGCAAAACTTGATGACCTTGCTGCGCGTGACTCGGCTGGCATATTCGAGAATCTTGACGGGTTTTTCCTCGTAGGTCAAATCACTATCCAACTGAATCGCTTCCAGCGGCACTGTATCTCTCAGCGGTATATTAGCCATCTCTGCATGGGACTTCTTCAACTGGGAATCGTGGAACACATCATGAACTCCTGACAAACCTTCGGGCAATTCCAACTTGTAAGCAACATCTCCCATACGCTCCAAAACTTTGTATGGTCCCACAAAACGTGGTGCTAACTTTCCCTTAACTCCAAAACGCTTAACTCCTCGGAGTGGGGATACACGAAGATAAACTTTGTCTCCGACTTTGTAGACTGTCTCCTTGCGTTTAGAATCTATGTAGCTCTTCTGCCTGGACTGGGCTACCTTGAGCCTATCGCTAATCAACTTCACCTTCTGTTCAGACTCTTTAATCAAATCTGGTCCAAACAACTGACGGTCTCCAACTTCGTCCCACAACAATGGCGTCCTGCACCTCCTTCCGTACAAGTCTTCGAAAGGGGCCATCTTCAAACTGGATTTATAACTGTTGTTGTAAGAGCACTCCGCATATGGAAAATTGTCGTCCCAACTAGATCCATAATCTAGCGCACAAGCTCTCAGCATGTCTTCCAGAATCTGATTGACTCTCTCGGTCTGTCCATCTGTCTGCGGATGAAAGGCTATACTGAACTCTAGCCTGGTACCCAAAGTTTCATGCAACTGATTCCAGAACTTTGAGGTAAAGTGGGTTCCTCTACCTGATACAATGCTCCTCGGAACTCCGTGCAGACATACGATCCTGGTCATGTATATCTTTGCCAACTTAGCACTGGTGTAAGTGGTCTTCACTGGGATAAAATGAGCTACCTTCGTCAAACGATCGACTACAACCCATATTGAGTCATAGCCTGAACGAGTCCTGGGCAATCCCGTGCTAAAATCCATGCCTAGCTTATCCCACTTCCATTCAAGTATTGGCAATGGCTGTAGCAATCCTGCTGGCTTCTGATGCTCTGCCTTCACTCTCTGACATACATCACATACTGCTACATACTCCGCAATATCCTTCTTCATTCCGATCCACCAGAAAGTGTCCTTCAAATCCAGGTACATCTTGGTATTTCCCAGGTGAATCGAGTACGGTGAATCATGGGCCTCTTGCAGAATCAATCCTGATCTCCGGGTCATTAGGCACATAAACGCGGTCCTCAAACCATAAGGTATTGTGCTCATCCTCACGAAAACCTTTAGCTTTTCCTTTCCTCATTTTCTCCTTTATTTCGGCCATCTCCTTGTCAGTCTTCTAAGCTTCTCTGATCTTATCCATCAAGGTAAACTGAATCTCCAATGCTGCTACATAGCCTCTCGGAACTATCTCCAAACATAGCTCACGTAGATCCTCGGCTAACTCCTGTGGTAACTCTCCGGTCATGAGTGTGTTGACATGGCTCTTGCGGCTCAACGCATGGGCTACTACGTTAGCCTTCCCGGGGTGATAATGCAATCTCATATCCTAATCCTTGATGAGCTCCAAGCATCTCCTTTGCCTGAGATTCAACTCCTTCTGCGTGAAGATGTACTTCAAACTCTTGTGATCCGTGTACACCTCACAATGGTTTTCGATGAGAAATGGTCTCCATGTCTTCAATGCATGAACTACGGCTGCTAACTCCAAATCATGGGTAGCATAATTCAATTCATGTGGCTTAAGCTATCGTGAGGCATATGAAAAAACTCTTCCCTCCTGCATAAGCACCGCTCCAAGACCTCGGCGAGAAGCGTCGCAATATACTTCATTATCCTTGCGCAGATCGGGCAAAATCAAAACTGGTGATGTAACCAAACATTTCTTCAACTCCTGAAAACCGGCTTCACATTCCTCAGTCCATTTGACCTTGGTGTCCTTCTTCAACAACTCCATCATGGGCTTTGCAATCTTCGAGAAATTTTCAATGAACCTTCGGTAATATCCTGCGAGTCCAAGAAAACTCCGGATTTCTCCAACTGACGTGGGTGCTTACCAGTTTGTAACAGTGATAAGTTTGGTGGGATCTACTACTATTCCTTCTCCAGATATAACATGTCCGAGAAATCCAACTTACTTTAACCAAAACTCACATTTGTTGAACTTGGCATATAACTGATGTTCTCTGAGTTTCTCCAGTACCAAACGCAAATGCTCCTTATGCTCCTCTTCATTCTTTGAGTAGACCAAAATATCATCAATGAACACCACGACGAACTTATACAGAAACTCCATAAACACCTTGTTCATCATGTTCATGAAATAGGCAGGTGCATTAGTCAGACCAAATGACATAACGGTATACTCGTATAGCCCGTACCTGGTGGTAAAAGCCATCTTAGGTATATCCTGATGTCGAATCTTCAACTGGTGGTATCCTGATCGCAGATCGATCTTGGAAAATACCTTAGTTCCTTGCAATCGGTTAAAAAAGTCATTGATCATCGGCAGTGGGTACTTGTTCTTGATGGCACTTCATTCAATCCTCGATAATCAACAACCATCCTTAATGATCCATCCTTCTTCTCCACTAGGAGCACTGGCAATCCCCAAGGTGAAGAACTTGGGAGAATATAGCCTTTATCCAATAGCTTCTTAATCTGCTTCTTAATTTCCTCCAAATCTTTTGTGGGCATCCTATACGGTCTCTTAGATATCGGCCCTATGCCTGGAAAAAGCTCAATCAAAAACTCAATGTCTCTATCCGGTGGCATGCCTGGCAACTCCTTTGGAAATACGTCAGGGAAATCCTTCACCACTGGTACTTCCTCCTGTACAACTCCTAATAAGGAATTTACTTGAGTCCTCTTCGGCTCATGGCATGATACATACTTAATCCTTCTTCCTTCTGGCATGGTAAGCAAAATCGACTTACTGGCACAATCGATGTTTCCTCCATACCTCGATAGCCAATCCATACCCAGAATCACATCCAAACCTTGTGATTCCAAAATGATTAAATCCGACGGGAAAACATGCCTACCTATACTCACTGGCACTTGAAAACATCCTCGACTGGCCATATACTCCGCTCCCGGTGAGCTTACTAACATAGGTGTTCGAAGAACCTTGGTGGGCAGTTTATACTTATCCACAAATCCCCTTGATATGTATGAATGCGATGCACCAGTATAAAAAAGAATGATTGCATTAAATGACTTAACTAAAAACTTACCTATTACTGCATCTGGCTGGGCTTCGACCTCCCCCACGTTAACGTGGTTCACCTGTCCCCTGTTGAATGGGTTCGGCTTCTTCCCAAAGCTTCCATTGCCATTTCTATTCCTAGCTTCAGGACATTCATTGGCATAATGTCCAGTCTTTTGACACTTGTAGCAAGTGACTTGGCTCAGGTCCCTCTTGGCTGGGGTCGATGGGTGGGTACGGTTATGTCCGTTGCTTCCTCCATTCCCATTACCATTCTTGGGGCCACTATGGTTGTGAGAGATCCCTCCTCCATGGGTATGCTGAAAAGGTCCTCCCGAATTTGGGGTAAAGCGGGGCTTCTGCTGAGCTCCAGAATTATACTTCCCTTGTCCATACTTCCTCTTGCGGTTGTCAATCTGCTGCTGCTTCACTTCAATCATAAGAGCTCTATCTACCAACTCCTGGTGGTTGTTGAAGGTTGCTACCATCAACTGCATGCTCAGCTCATCATTCAATCCTTCCAGAAACTTCTCCTGCTTAGCTGCATCCGTAGCAACGTCATCTAGGGCATAACGTGCTAGCTTACTAAAGTCATCCACATACTGGCCAACTGTACGTCCTCCTTGGCGCAAGTTGCGAAACTCACGCTTCTTCATGGCCATAGCTCCTGCTGAAACATGAGCAGTACGGAAAGCCTGCTGAAACTGATCCCATGTGACAGTCTCGACATGATATGTGGCTGTGAAATTCTCCCACCATGATGCTGCGGGTCCATCAAGCTGATGTGCGGCAAAACGCACCTTCTCCGCATTTGTGCATCCTGCAGTGGTCAACTCCCTTCCCATCTTGTGGAGCCAATCATCTGCAACTATCGGCTCGGTGCTACTAGAGAACACCGGCGGATTCAGCCTCAAGAAACGGGCTAAGTGATCAACAGGTGGTGGTGGTGGTGGGTTATTGTTGTTGTTGTTGTTGTTGTTGTTCCCCTGATTTTGATTCTGGACTAGCATCTACATCAATGCATTCTGCAGCTGGATCAACTGAGTGAGCTCCGGTGGGAAAGCAAATCCATTGTCACGTCTCGGGGGCATCTGAGGGTTTAGAAAATATGAGAATATAGAATAGAATGAGGTCTAGAGAGAAAACACTACCCATATGCACATGAGACAAAAGCAATCAATATCACTTCAATCAATTCAAACAAGGGCATACAACGGTCTAGCTATCGTTACAAAAGTGCTCGGACTATACTATATACATGGGAGAATACTACTACTGTTATGCTCATCGACTAGAAAAATTGATCGGTCGAAGACTCCATGATATCCACTCCAGCTTCATCAACAAAATCATCATCGCTATCGTCTGCGTCTGAGTCGGTGTCGTCGATGATGATGTAGTTCTCCGGGCAAGTGCAATCATCGTCTTCTCCTCCAGTCGCGGGAAATTCCATGAATACTTTTAGCTTCTTCTTAAGATCATCATTCTTCTCCACGAGTGTCGTCATTTCCTCCTCATATCCATAGCGTGTAGACTTGAGCTCTTCCTCCAACTCCGTGACCTTGGTCAATGCCTTCTTCAGATCTATCATGCCTGCGCACATCTGGTTCTCCTGGCGACGTATGTGCTGGTTTAGCTCCTGGATGAAAGCTGCAATTGATCTATCCTTCCTGGTGCTGATCATCTCCCATTGCTCATCTCGGCTCCCACAAATCTGGTAGATAGTATCCTTAAGATCCTTGTGGTAAACTTCTTCAATGCGTCCCATGGTGATGTGGGCTGCCATGCTCTTTCCTAGACTCCAGGTTGGTGCGTCCAAGGAAAACTCTATGGGCTCAGTGACTGGCATGAACGTTCTTCCTGGTACTTGAACTTGAATCATCCAATGCTCCTCTTCAGGTAAAGTGGCGATGTAGGTCCCAGTGAAGCTTGGTACTCCGATGTTCAGGTATCTAGTGACTTCCTTCAAGTGGCGTCCAAAGGGTGTATCTTCATCCGGTTGCGTGAACTTGTTCCTTGCATCCGCCATCCTAAAAGAGTAGAAAAGATGAGGAGTCAGAAATGAGAAGAGAGTAGTGATCTAGGGCTTTAGCTTAGTGGTCGTGTCCTACAGTCAGCGTGTGCTCTGATACCATCTTGTAGCGACCAGACCTCAAACAGTCTGATCTCTGTGCATCAGTGTCATCCCTGGATCAATAATGATGACACGCACAGTACTTGAAGGATTTATAATAGAGTAGCAATCACACACTTATTACATCGAATGTCTTAAAAGAGAGCTTATTACAATAAGTATGGCTTAAGGCCATCTAATAACGATAACAGCGGAAGGCTTGGAAGATAAGCGAGTCCATCAACTCCAACGGCATCACTTAGTATAAGACCACGACCTTAGGCACCTTACTCATTGTCTGAAAAGTCTGCAACATGAACGTTGCAGCCCGAAAATGGGTCAACACATGGAATATGCTGGCATGTAACACATAGAGAGTAATGAACAGAAGAATGCTATACTACATGCATATATGGCTGGTGGAAAGCTCTATGGTTACAGTTTTGCATAAAGCCAAATTTCCCCTACAACAAAGGAATAAATTTTATTTAACTATCATGGTGGTTGTTAAACATTGAGAAGGTTCACCCAACTCAATTCCAATTAAGCATGATCATTAAACCTAACAAAATTCATTAAAGTAACATGATGAGATTCACATGATAATCCAAGTACTAGATACTCAAAACGTCCATAACCGGGGACACGGCTAACCATGATTAGTTTATACACTCTGCAGAGGTTTGCGCACTTTTCCCCGCAAGACTCGATCTCCTCCGTTGGAGTTCTCACACTACATGGTGTTTGAGAAACGGATGACCAAGACATAGTCTTTCAGAAGCGTTTGCACCTTACGATGGGTAGACAGTTACACCTACTTTCCCCTACATCTGCTAGTCTACCACTGTAAGAGTTCACACGACTTAGTCAACTATGCTAGAGCCCATAGTAGCTTGCGGCTGCACACGGAAGTTTCTAGCATGAATAATCTCATGATCCCTTTGAGCCTGGGTTGCGGCCCATAGAGAAAAACAACAGGCAATCACTGGAATCCCAGGTGCCTCAATCCACCCAGATGTGTATTAAAGTTGCCACCTTAAGTAAACCATAAATTAACAATCTCACATCTGTCATGGATACACTCACCCAATCCACGTCTACTAGCATAGCATAGCAATATAAGCAAACGTAGAAGTAACTCCCAAAGGTTGGAAAGTAAACAGGATATAGGTACTACCTCAACTACTTCCCAAAACCCACGTGTTAATCAGATCCTAATTATGCAATTGTTTGAGGATTGATCTAATGCAATAAAACTGGGTAGTAAAGTGGTATGATCAAAGTGTTACTTGCCTTGCTGATGATCCGTGAAACCTAGAGATTCAAAGTAGCAAGCGGCGCCCTCCGGGTACTCTATCACAAACAAACAAGCATGCAATAAGCACTCATCTAATGCACAGGTAAAACTCAAATAAGAGATCTAACCAGAAAGTTCAACTTAAGAACTCCGGTTTGCAAAAACAATCAAATCAAACGAAGCAACGAAAATCAAACGGCGAACGAAACACGCTTCGTTTACTAATCTGGACCTAAGTCAAATTTTACAGTAGCAAAAACTTGTTTGAGTAGGTTAAACGGAAAGAGGGTTTCGAGATGAAACACTAGGCATTTGAATCGCCAGATTCCGATAAACGAGCGAAAAGTTATACTAAAACGATAATCGGTTCAGAAATCACGATCAGAAATAATCGCGGAAAATCCGACAAAAAGAAAAACGGACAAACAGGCTAACGAACGAATGTTCGCTGTCTGTGGCTAAATGATGAAAACCATTCGTTAAAATGAACGTACATACGAACGTCCGCTAAATAGACTAAACCGGGGGAAAAAATAAAAACCGATCTAATAAAAAAACAACTCGGTTTTTTAAACATCGACTACCTCGGGATGCGTGACGGCGGCGGCGGCGGCGGGCTACTTCCGCGAGGCGGCGGGTAACTCCGGCGGCGGGGTCTG
>NC_041393.1:328409953-328439235 GCF_002162155.2 Triticum dicoccoides | reverse complement strand
GAGGGGCGGCGGGGTCGCGGCGGGTTAGGGTTAGGGTTTCGGCGGCTCGGGTGGGCTGGGCTGTGGGGTCGCGGCGGCGGCTTATAAAGCCCAGGGCGACGGGGAGTCCGGGTCGCCCACGGCCCGTTAAGTCGGTTTAGCTTTTTTTTAAATAGTTTCGCGCAGAAAAACAAATAAAAGAAATACTAAACTGACTCCAAAAATCCCGAAATAAATTTCCCCTGACTTCTAAAATCAAGCTGGACAAGATGTACATTTATTTGGGTCTAAATGCAATTTTGGAAAACGCGCATTTTTCCTAATTCAAATAAAATAGCAATAAAACTCTGAAATAAAATCTTATTTGATTTTTTATTAAATCCTCATTATTTATTTATTTTGGGAAATTCATTTTCTTCCCTCTCTCATATTTTTATTATAAAAATAATTGACAATAAAATAATTAAAATCAAATGATCATATTTTCAAAATTTGAGAAAACTCAAATATGAAAATAACGAAATCCCCAACTCTCTCCGTGGGTCCTTGAGTTGCGTAGAATTTCTAGGATCAAGCCAAAATGCAATAAAAATATGATATACAATGATGATCTATGTATAACATTCCAAATTGAAAATTTGGAATGTTACACTTTCTTGCCCTATTATTCTTGGTAGACCTTTCCTTAGAACGATTGGTGAGATTATTGATATGAAGGAAGGGAATATTAGATTCCAATTTCCATTAAGGAAAGGCATGGAGCACTTTCCAAGAAATAAAATTAAATTACCTTATGAATGTATCATGCGGGCTACTTATGAATTGAGTGCCAAAGATGGCACTACTTAGATCTATCTTCGCTTTTAGGCCTAGCTAGGGGCGTTAAACCATAGCACTAGTTGGGAGGCAACCCAATTTTATTTTTGTTTTTTGTTTTTGTTTCTGTTTAGTAATAAATTTTGCATCTACCTTCTGTTTAGATGTGTTTTTGTGTTTTAATTAGTGTTTGTGCCAAGTAGAACCTATAGGATAACCTATGGTGATAGTTAATTTGATTCTGCTCAAAAATAGAAACTTTGTGCACGAAATTAGTTTTGTTAAATCACAGAAACGTGCTTTTTTGTTGATTCTTTTTGCTGTAGATCAATAGATAAATTTACCAGGACTTCCTAGTTTCGTAGGATTTTTAAAGTTCCGGAAGTATACGTGGGTTACATATTTCACAGACTGTTCTATTTTTGGCAGATTCTATTTTTCGTGTGTTATTTGCTTATTTTGATGCATCTATGGCTAGTATTAACTGGTATGAACCATAGATAACTTGAAATACAGTAGGTTTAACACTAATATAAATAAAGAATGAGTTCATTACAGTACCTTATGTGGTGGTTTTGCTTTCTTTCACTAACGGAGCTTATGAAATTTCCTGTTGAGTTTTGTGTTGTAAAGTTTTCAAGTTTTGGGTAAACATTTGATGGACTATGGAATAAGGAGTGGCAAGAGGCTAAGCTTGGGGATGCCCAAGGCACCCCAAGATATTCAAGAATAGCTAAAAGACTAAGCTTGGGGATGCCCCCGGAAGGCATCCCCTCTTTTGTCTTTGTTCATTGGTAACTTTACTTGGAGCTATATTTTTATTTGCCACATGATATGTGTTTTGCTTGGAGCATCGTGTATGATATTAGTTTTTGGTTTTCAGTTTACCACAATCATCCTTGCTGTACACACCTTTTGGGAGAAGCCCACTTGATTGGAATTTATTAGAATACTCTATGTGCTTCACTTATATCTTTTAAGCTAGACAGTTTTTGCTCTAGTGCTTCACTTATATCTTTTAGAGCACGGTGGTGGATTAATTTTGAAGAAATTGTTGATCTCTCATGCTTCACTTATATTACTTTGAGAGTCTTTTAGAACAGCATGGTATTTGCTATGGTTATAAAATTAGTCCTAGAATGGTAGGCATCCAAGTTGGGTATAATAAAAACTATCATAGAATGTGAATTGGATGCTATGATCGATTTGATACTTGATAATTGTTTTGAGATATGGAGATAGTGATATTAAAGTCCTGCTAATTGGGTGATTATGAATTTAAAGAATTCTTGTGTTGAAGTTTGTGATTCCTGTAGCATGCACGTATGGTGAACCGCTTTGTGATGAAGTTGGAGCACAATTTTATTTATTGATTGTCTTCCTTATGAGTGTCGGTCAGGGACGAGCGATGGTCTTTTCCTACCAATCTATCCCCCTAGGAGCATGCGCGTAATACTTTGTTTTTGATGACTTGTAGATTTTTGCAATAAGTATATGAGTTCTTTTGACTAATGTTGAGTCCATGGATTATACGCACTCTCACCCTTCCACCATTGCTAGCCTCTCTTGTACCGCGCAACTTTCGCCGGTACCATACACCCACCATATACCTTCCTCAAAACATCCACCATACCTACCTATTATGGCATTCCCATAGCCATTCCGAGATATATTGTCATGCAACTTTCCACCGCTCCGTTTATATGACACGCATCATCATTGTCATATTGCTCTTTGCATAATCATGTAGTTGACATCATATTTATGGCAAGGCCACCTTCATCATTTTCATACATGTCGCTCTTGATTCATTGCATATCCCGGTACACTGCCGGAGGCATTCATATAGATTCATATCTTGTTCTAGTATTGAGTTGTAAAGTAAATAAAAGTGTGATGATCTTCATTATTAGAGCATTGTCCCAGTGAGAAAAGGATGATGGAGACTATGATTCCCCCACAAGTCGGGATGAGACTACGGACTAAAGAAAAAAAAAGGCCAAAAAGAAAAAAAAAGAAAGGCCAAAAAAGAAGAAAAAAAGAGGAAAAAAAGAAAAAATGAGAGAAAAAGAGATAAGGGACAATGCTACTATCCTTTTTACCACACTTGTGCTTCAAAGTAGCACCATGATCTTCATGATAGAGAGTCTCCTATGTTGTCACTTTCATATACTAGTGGGATTTTTTCATTATAGAACTTGAGTTGTATATTCTGATGATGGGCTTCCTCAAAATGCCCTAGGTCTTCGTGAGCTAGCAAGTTGGATGCACACCCACTTAGTTTCTTTTGTTGAGCATACATTTATAGCTCTAGTGCATCCGTTGCATGGCAATCCCTACTCACTCACATTGATATCTATTAATGGACATCTCCATAGCCCGTTGATATGCCTAGTTGATGTGAGACTATCTTCTCTTTTTTTGTCTTCTCCACAACCACCATTCTATTCCACATATAGTGCTATGTCCATGGCTCACACTCATGTATTGCGTGAAAGTTGCAAAAGTTTGAGATTACTAAAGTATGAAACAATTTCTTGGCTTGTCATCGGGGTTGTGCATGATTAAATACTTTGTGTGATGAAGATAGAGCAACAACCAGACTATAAGATTTTGTAGGGATAACTTTCTTTAGCCATGTTATTTTGAGAAGACATGATTGCTTTGATAAGTATTCTTGAAGTATTACTATTTCTTATGTCAATATGAACTTTTATTTTGAATCATTTGGATCTGAACATTCATGCCACAATAAATAAAAATACATTGAGAATTATGCTAGGTAGCATTTCACATCAAAAATTCTGTTTTTATCATTTACCTACTCGAGGACGAGCAGGAATTAAGCTTGCGGATGCTTGATACGTCTCCAACGTATCTATAATTTTTTATTGTTCCATGCTATTATATTACCTGTTTGGAATGTTTATGGGCTTTATTTTACACATTTATATCATTTTTGGGACTAACCTACTAACCGGAGGCCCAGTCCGTATTGCTTTTTTTTGCCTATTTCAGTATTTCGAAGAAAAGGAATATCAAGCGGAGTCCAAATGCAATGAAACCTTGGGGAGCATGATTTTTGGAACGAGCGTGATCCAGAGGACTTGGAGTGCAAGTCAAGAAGCAGTCGAGGCGCCCACCCCTATAGGGCGCGCCCCCTATCTCGTGGGCCCCTCGGGCGGCCACCGACCTACTTCTTCCTCCTATATATACCCACGTACCCCGAGAACATCAGAACAAGCCTCAAAAACCTAGTTCCACCGTCGTAACCTTCTGTATCTGCGAGATCCCATCTTGGAGCCTTCGTCGGCGCTCCACCGGAGGGGGAATCGACCATGGAGGGCTTCTACATCAACACCATAGCCCCTCCGATGAGTTGTGAGTAGTTTACCACAGACCTTTGGGTCCATAGTTATTAGCTAGATGGATTCTTCTCTCTTTTTGGATCTCAATACCGTGTTCTCCCCCTCTCTTGTGGAGATCTATTCGATGTAACTCTTTTTACGGTGTGTTTGACGAGATCCGATGAATTGTGGGTTTGTGATCAAGTTTATCTATGAGAAATATTTGAATCTCCTCTAGATTCTTTTATGTATGATTGAGTTATCTTTGCAAGTCTCTTCGAATTATCAGTTTGGTTTGGCCTACTAGATTGATCTTTCTTGCCATGGGAGAAGTGCTTAGCTTTGGGTTCAATCTTGCGGTGTCCTTTCCCAGTGACAGCAGGGGCAGCAAGGCACGTATTGTATTGTTGCCATCGAGGATAAAAAGATGGGGTTTATATCATATTGCTTGATTTTATCCCTCTACATCATGTCATCTTTCTTAATGCGTTACTCTGTTCTTATGAACTTAATACTGTAGATGCATGCTGGATAGCGGTCGATGTGTGGAGTAATAGTAGTAGATGCAGGCAGGAGTCGGTCTACTTGTCGCGGACGTGATGCCTATATACATGGTCATGCCTAGATAATCTCATAGTTATTCACTTTTCTATCAATTGCTCGACAATAATTTGTTCACCCACCGTAATACTTATGCTATCTTGAGAGAAGCCACTAGTGAAACCTATGGCCCCCGGGTCTATCTTTTATCATATAAGCTTTCAATCTACTTTTATTTGCATCTTTACTTTTCCTATCTATATTATAAAATACCAAAAATATATTTATCTTATCATACTATCTCTATCAGATCTCACTTTCGCAAGTGGCCGTGAAGGGATTGACATTATTGCATTGGTTGCGAGTTCTTTGTTTGTTTGTGTAGGTGCGTGGGACTTCTGAGGAGCCTCCTACTGGATTGATACCTTGGTTCTCAAAAACTGAGGGAAATACTTACACTACTATTATTGCATCACCCTTTCCTCTTCAAGGAAAACCAACGCAAGCTCAAGATGTAGCAATGTATCATGTTCATGTTGTTCATGCCATGTTATTCTGATGATATCATGTTAATCATTGTTAACCTATAATTGCCATGTTGTTGTTTGTCTTGATTGCTCTTGGTTGCTGTGAGCTTGCAAGTACATTCAATGTGCTAACCTGGCGTGTCATGCGAGTTTGTAGGTCATGCCGGATTTGATTGCTTGTTTGCCGTGGACCCCTTGTTTGGGAGCTAGGATGAGCATTCCAGACAGAGTCCCTGCGGAGTGGAGTTCATCACTGTCGCTGTTGTTCTGCTTCTAGAGTTATTCCACTGCTTCGTGTTGTTCTGCTGCTTGCATAGAGCAACTGTGGTAGGCATAGTGTCACCGTGCTGATGTAATCTCCTTGTACCCAATATAGATTGTAATAAAGAGCTGATTTGTTCTATGCGAAGTAGTGTCGTATTCCAGAGGACTTCTCCTCGATCCCTGGGCTAGAATACGGGGCATTCTGGTTTCTCTGAGCCGGGGTGCCACACTGACTGTGTGGGATGTACTTATGACCGGAAATGATTTTGCCTGTATAATTGTATTTTTTTAGCACTACTGTACGTATAACCATATTTGATCGCTCGCCGGTCGCACACGACCTCATTTTGCCGAGCATGTGTGCCAGGAGGGCATATCCCCGATGGTTTCTGGGTCGTGTGGGAAGGACCCTCCTATCGCAGTCACTCACTAGGTGACGGTTCAGCATGCTGTTGCGGGAAGGGGTTAAAAACTGTTTGTATAGCACCTCGTTGTACCAGTGTGTGTAAAAGTTTCAAGATTTTATCACGCCCCAGTAAAAAATGTAAATTCAATTACTACAACAAAAGTTTTTGTTTTTGCACTGCACATAGCAAACAAGCAATCTGACCATCCTTGAGCCAAATCTTGGTACATTATTTTTAGAATACAATGGATATATACAAGGGGGTAATTATTTTTGAGAAACTTCCAGGAAAATTTTCACATTGTTTGCATCAGCATGAACATAAGTGTTCAAGGTCGACACTCACTTCTCCAATGGATAACCTTCCAATCACTTCTCATTCTAAAAACGTTTTTAGGCATAAGAAGCAAGTGACATTTTTAATTTTTTATTCTTTTAAAAACATTTTTTTGTTTGTTTCACCCACAACTAAAGAAAACAAAAACAAAAGGGAAAACAAAATCTACTTAGTGAAGAAAGCAAACAAGCATAGACAAGAATGTCAACCCCACGCTATTGCTCCCCTACAACAGCGCCAGAAAAGAGCTTGATAATCCCCAAGAGCAAGGAATCAGTGTAGCAATTTTCAAAGATGTAAGTGATAAGTATGGAGTGTCGAACCCACAAGGAGCTAAAGGTAAGAACAATATTCTCTCAAGTCCTATCTGCCACCGATACAACTCCACGTGCCCCGAGCATTTGCTTTCATCTAGAAACGAGAAATAAAACTACGTTGAGGGTATGAAGATAGCTTTGCATGATACCAGAGAGCTAACATATAAAAATAGGTGTTGTTAACATAACTTTAGAATATATGAGAAATAGCGAGTGTGGAATAATGATGGATCAGTATGCGGAATTGTCCTAGGCAATTGTTAACAAGATTGGTAATCATTAGTGCAATTTCATATGAGGGATAGGCATAAGCTAACATACTTTCTCCACTTGGATCATATGCACTTATGATTGGAACTCTAGCAAGCATACGCAACTACTAAAGATCATTAAGGTAAAACCCAACCATAGCATTAAACTATCAAGTCCTCTTTACTACCATATGCAAACAACCCCCTTACTCGGGTTTAAGTTTCTGTCACTCTAGCAACCCACTATAAGCGAATCATGAAAATATTGCAAACCCTACAACAGGAATCCCTCACGTGTGGGCGACACGGAGGGCACCATAGGACAGCAATAAAATAAAACGTACAACTCAAACCAATCTTGATCATCAATCAACCCAAAAGACAAAAGGAAATCTACTCAAAACATCATAGGATGGCAACACATCATTGGATCATAACATGTGGCATAAAGCACCACGTTCAAGTAGGGGATTATAGTGGGGTGTGGGGAGACTGGACTGCTTAAAAGAGATGAGGAAGGTGATGAAGATGGTGATAATGATGAAAGAGATCACCGCGTAGATAGTTCCCCCGGCGGCACTCTGGTGCCACCGAGAGAGAGGGGGACAGAGTCTCCCCCTTATGCTTCCTCCTCCATGGCCTCCCCCTAGATGGGGAGAGGTTCTTCCTCTTGTCCTTGGCCTCCATGGTGATGATTGCCCCCTTCGGCTTCCTCCTCCATGGCCTTCGGTAATGATCTCCCCCTCCGGCAGGGTGCCAGAGAGGGCCTAGATTGATTTTTTGTGGCTACAGAGGCTTGCTGTGGTGGAACTTCCAATCTAGGGTTCTTTTTGGAGATTTGGGTATTTATAAGAATTTTTGGCGTTGGTCTCACGTCAAGGGGGTGCCCGAGGTTCCCACAAGTCCAGAGCACCCTCCCTGGGGGTTAGGACGCGCCTATAGGGCTTATGGCCTCCTCATCCACTTCCTGGCCTAGCTCTTGTGCTTCGGGGGTCTCTTTTGGTCCATAGAAAATCATCGTAAATTTTTAGCACATTCGGAGAACCATTATTTCTACACAAAAAAAGGGCACAATAGTTGTTCTGCTGAAAACAACGTCAGTCCGGGTTAGTTCTAATCAAATCATACCAAAATCATATAACATTGTTGTAAACATGGCATGAATACTTCATAAAGTATAGATACGTTGGAGACGTATCACCTACGTGTGTCGATCATAGCCACCTCCGAGGCCCTCGCCCATCTTCTCGGACAACAAGTAGTGAGTGTAGGCGGAGAACTATTTTGGCCAATGAACTTGAAGCGGCGGAGGATATGTTCACCGGCGCCACAACAGGGAAAGCAGCCACCATTTTAGCAGCTAACCCACCCAACTCTCTCTAATAGATCAATCATCAGGTAGACTTGTAGATCCTGATCCTACTTTGGTTTGTTCTCTACACGTGTATGCAAGGACTTCAATGTGATAACCGGCCAGCAGCCGCATCATCTGGTTATACTTGTTTGTTACACGTACGGTGCGTATATCCTCAATGGTGTGAATTATGCAGGTTTGATCTACACCCATCCTCAAAAATCTTACTGTTTGATTATCACTCTATGTATGCTTTATATCTTCTTTATAAAAAAGATTATACTGATTTCTGTCTTCATCAAGCATCTGCATACAACTGGAAATAGATTGGTTTTTTAGCTCTGGGTGTCCCTACACCATCACAAACAGTAATAACTTCAAAATTATAAACTGAAGTAAAAAAAGTTAATTCATGCCATCAAATATGCCCAAAGTTTTAAGCCTTGGTTTTTATTTGTCATGTATAGAGCTCATCTAATGATATTTCTCAAAAAAAATGCAAGCACCAAAAAGGTTTGATCATATTTGATGTCACCAAATTTTAGCTTTTTGTTTACTTTTCTATATTTTTTTACTATTCATGGGGATGAAGGGATACCCGGGAGCTACCACACATTTTTCATTAAGAATTAAAAGCACATGGGATCATATTGTATCGACTATAGATCGAAACCTTTGGTAAATTTGTTTGTTGTAGTTTTTTTCTGCTCATGCAATTTTGGTTGGGGCTAGTGAGGTGATAATATCTGCCAGATAAAATCTTCTGGATGCTACCCAGATGTGGCCATGGTTGGTGTGTGTCTTCACCTGAGTGACTCGTATCGAGCGAAGATAGCGGATCGGATAAAAAATCTTTGTGGGAATTCTAACAAGGTGGCCTTGATCTTGTCAAATAGAAATGATGACCCTATTTTTTCGCCAGGTCAATTTTTTTATGGTAACTAATGTTTGCTCTGTAGGGAACCACAAGCGCATAGTGTAGTCTTTTCTTGGGTTGTAGAAATATGAGCCATTGACCTTTGTTGCCACATGGTTGATGCCTTGAGAAGGCTCAAAAAAGATGGAAGATTGATTTGGGCTTTGGTTTTATTCACGTCGAGGGGAGGACTTACAGAGGAGAATTCAAGCAAGGAGAGAAGATTCAAGACCAGGCCCCTAAGAGCTTCATGTTGAAATAGATAGTGTGGACCTGTTTTTGGGTGGGAGGGGGGTTGAGGCTTACTTATTGCCTGACGAATGTGTGGCCTTTTCTCCTGTTGCAATGCACAGGCATATTTCCCAGTACGACTAAAAGGGGATGATGTGTTGCTTAATGATCTTGTTGCTCAAGTGCTTAGAGATATTGCTCCAAAACCATCAGCCACTTTCTCTATCCAAATATGTCAAACCCCTAACTTCCAACTCGGCCCCACCGATATTTCCTACCTGGAGCCACCGAGTTCATCTGGACATACACTACAAAAAAACACTTTGTCGTGGAGAAACACGATCACCTATGGGGCCATCGGCCCCTTGTGGTTCAGCAAGGGGGAAGATCATGTTGCACAAAGAGCAGAGGCCATGAAACAACACGGCAGTGGTGACACTAGTGGTTTTTACCCAGGTTCTGGCCGCTGGAGTGCACAAAACCCTACATATGATTTAGTAGATTGGATGGAGGAACACGATGAACACGTAGCGCTCAAGCCCGGCAAGGTGGCTTCGGGGAGAGCTTCTACGCGCATACAAGTGTGCAAGGGTTCAAATCCTTTGCTAGGTTTCCTCGAATCTCCTTTTATAGCTTAAGGGGTAACCACAGTGGCAAAACAGTCTTTATCTTGTGATTAGATAGCAAACAATGCTATCATACCTAACTCTTGTAGTTAGGACAAAGTGCATTAAATGCACTGCTAGGTGTCGTGCTGAGGGTGAAACCCGACAAGCCTGCTGTGCCGCTTAATCATCTTCTACTTATCTGCTTGACACACTGTTGGACGGGTGTCATGTGAGGACAATTTATCTTCTAATGGGCTTCCACGTGCTTAGTGTAAGCCACTTAATCACCTGGAGGCTTGACACCACATTGATAAGTGATCTGCGTTGTGGTGCGGTGGAGCGGTGGTGCCTTGGCGGGAATCCTTGCCTTTGGCGAACCCGGCAGGCCTGCCGGGGAAATCTTGGACTTGCCCCTGGGGTGGCCTCGATCCAGCCAAGCTCTCCTGCCCAGCAAGGGAAGCCTTCTCAAGGTGATGCTCTGTCGTCTTGTTTGATTTGGTCTGCTGAAGCCTTCCCTGGGGCGGTTCTTCTGGCTTGTTTTTCTTTGTGAGTTGGTGTAGTAATTCCTTTGTCAAGCTCTGGCTACCTGGGCGGAGGCTCTTCGTTCATGCACAAATCAGGGGAAACATACACCCCTATTTGTGTACCCCGACAAAAGCCCCCAGGCCTGAATCATACGTGTCGCTGGGCATGTTGGGTTAGGGACCAAACAGTACACAAACATGCTCTGAAGAAGTGCTGCACACACAATGGTTGTTATGATGACTAGTCAATCCAACGTCCACTCCGCGTAATTACCGCAGGTCGTGGGATCGTGGAACAGTAGCAGTTAATGGGTAACGCGCCTGCAAGAACGGTAACTTCCTGAGGAGAGATGGCAAAGAGCTAGCCCATGCACCTCTTCCAATAAAAGGGGAACACGAAGGGACACTGCCCATTCGCATCTGTCTCTCCTTCCTTCATCTTTTTCCTCAAGCTAAACAACGCTCCCACGCCAATACTCACCCCCAAAGCTCTGCTAGATCCTTTTGTTTCATCTAGTGAGCCCAACGCGATGGGGAAAAAGACGGTTGGTACGAAGGGGAAGCGGTTGGCCACCGCAAAAGACGCAGTGGCGGAGGGGAGGAAGAAAAGGACGGAGGAACTGGATAGGAAGCGGAAGGAAGACGTGGTCCTCTTCTCGTCGAACTGGGATGGTAACACTCTGATTACAAAGTATGCGTATATGTGGGGGAGGGAAGTTCTGAAAAGGCATGGAGTGCCCGTGGTCTTGCTGGAGGGAAGCAACATTCCATCAAACAAATACCGCTTCTTTTGCGCGTACTTCCTTTGCGGCCTCACCCCCCCCCCTTCTCAGATTTATTTGTTGCTATGATGATGGTGTATGGATTACATATTCTGGATTTCACCCCCAATACAATGGTGTGTATGGCAATTTTCGCCCATCTGTGTGAGAATTTCATTGGAGTCACCCCCAACGTGGACTTGTTCAGGCACTTCTTCGTCCCACGGGTTGAGGGCAAATCTCATCGCTTAGAAATGTAAGTTGGATTCCCCGGGGCAAGAAGGAAGAATGGGATTATCTCCCTAGTCAGCAACACAACAGATGGGAAGAATGGAAGGCGAATTGGTGCTGGATTCAGGATAAGGACGCCCTGGAGTTCTGCACGGCGCGGATATAATGTGTCACGCACGGCAGCAATTGGAACAAGTTAGGCCTTACTGGCAATAGTCTCCGCCCGGTGCTGAACAGGATTGCCCGTCTCAAAGCTATCGGGCTAACCATCGAGCAGGTGGGGGCCAACTTCCTCCGGTGCCGCATTGCGCTGCTGTAGAAGAGCGATAGGTTTGCTTTGGAGTATGGGAATTCTACAGACAGGATGCGCCTTTACCCAGGCACCATCAACAACTTGTTCATATACGACCACGGTTGGTTGTGCGAATAGCTTTTCGGCAGCCTGGGCCGTTCCATCTACCGGCAAGGGTTGTTCCACTACATCTCAATTTTGCTTGGGACCAGCTTCTGAAATGGATGCCCGACTGCAACGCCTACAGAGTTGAGGCTGATTGGCAATTGCCCCAACTGGTTGCAGGGATAGAGTGGGTCTCCGGTCTGGAAGAAAGGGCTTCCAGGGTGGAAAATGATCTCGTCAAGCGCACCTCCCCGGCAGAAGCAGCGTTCATCTCAAAGCGGATTGCAGAGGACAGAGTGCTTCGGGTTGCCAGGAAGGCGAGGCCTGAAGAAGAGGAGGAGGAGGAGGCTGAAGGTGAAGGCTCTTCTGATGAAAGGAGCCAAGAGCACGAAGCGGAGGAGGTTGCCAGGCTTGACCCTACTGGGTCTGGAATTAATCATTCCACGGTAGTAGAGGCCCAAGAGGAAGGTGGGGTTGAGGAGGCAGAGCGGCCGGAGGAGGAATGGCTCGGAATGGGCCCTTAGGCCCAAGAGCCAGATCCAGATCAATGCCCTCGCAAGAGAATCGGCCGGGGGGAAATGACTCCTGCCTCCACGAGTGCCGCGAAGAGAGTGAAGAAGATCGCCTCTAAGGATGATAAGCCGGAGGTGGTGTGCCACCAATCCACTCACGTGTTAGAGGCTAAGACCCAACCCGCCAAGTGACAGGCTATCATGGGGGTTGATCCTAGCCCCCAGTCAAGCCCAGGTTCCTCGCGCAGCTCGATCCCGCCAAAGCCCTTGGCCCCACCGAAGAGCTCAAGGCTGCCGGGAAGCTCCGCTCCTCCAACTCTAAAGAGGGGCAGGGTGACCCAGACACCTGCGACGTAAGCTCTTGGCTCCATGCTCGTAGATCAGAGTAAGGAGAATAGCTGAGCTTCTTGCTGAGGTACTATGCATTTGATAGTTTTTTGATTCAATCTTCTATGTTGACTTGGCAGAGATGAAGAACCTCTGGCCCAGCGGGCCAAACAACCCAAGCACACGGCAGTAGCAGGGCCCTTGGCGAGCACGGATCTTGCGGGGGATAGTCTAGGGGATCCCGTGCCCACTACCCAGCCCAGCCTTCGGTGCGAAGGCATGGGGCAGGTTTCGCCCGCTCGGAGGGATGTGGAGGAACATGCTTCATCCCCCGCTAAGGGAGAAAGCGAGACCCAGTAGGGTGGGACCCACCAAGAGGGGTCCACCCCAAACAAAGTCCAAGCAAAAAAATCACCGACATGGGTCTCCACCGAGGGGTCTCCTCGTAAAGAGGTCACAGCCATTGAGGGAGTGGACACGGACCGTACGCCGGCAATTGATGTTGCCGGGGAGGCGGACGCTCCCCCGCAGCAAACACCACCAGATAATCCACTTATCTTTGTCTTTGCTTCTTTGAATTATTTTGTTTCTTGGTCTTTTGACTTAGCAGTATCTGGTTTCTTATCATCCTATCTGTTGATGTTACTTGTAGCTCCATCGATTGAAGAACCTTAGCTCTTGGAAGAGGTGGCCAGCATTGGGAAGAGTGTCACCGAGGAAGCAACCAAGATTGTTGTCGTGGAGGGTCACGGAAAGTCTGACGGGGGTATCCAGGTGTCCTCAAAAGAAATAGAGAAGACCCCTGGCGGCACCTCGGGCCTAGGCATGGTTTTTGAGTAATAGGTTCCTCTCCAAACCATGGGCCCTCTCCCCATGAACCATCCTCCTATTAGGGCCCCGCAGCCTTCCACAAGGAATTTGGCGATAGTCCTTGCCCAACCCGGATTCGCAGCTCCTGGCTCGTCTGCGGCAGTTGATACAGATTTTGATGAAGAGATCAGGCGCATACTGGCGCTGTTGTCCCAAAGAGTCATGGAAGCTTAGCTTTTCTTGAGTCCATGGCAGCAGGGCTCAAGGATGCACAACAGGGGTATGATCTCAGATGGCAGGAGTTAAGGAGCAGCGTGATTCTGCCATTCTCATGGATAAGAAGCTGACAGATAAGGGCAACGAACTACGAGAATGGTAAAAGAAGCAATCCCATTCCACCATGCGGTAGGAGGAGGTGCTGACCAAGGCAAGGAAGATATCGCTCCCTGGGAGGTTCGCTTGAAGGAGCGCGAAGCGCTTCCAAACGCCAAGGAGAAGGATGTCTCCTTTCGGAAAGGGAACCTTGAAGCCACCCTCCACGACAAGGATGAAGAACAGGAGGCTCTTATCCAGCAGCGTACCAATGATTTGGAGGATAGCACAAGGCCACGCTTGATGCGCTTACCCTTGAATCATCTACCCAGCTAAATAAGGTTACAGATGAACTAGCTACCACTTCTACCACCAAGATTGATCTTGATAACCAAGTGAGCAAGTTGACGGAGGACCTTGCCGGGAGCGACAAGGAGATCATGGCTCTCAAAGAAGAAGCACAGAAAGTAGAGACCATCCTGAAGGAGGTGCAATCGCAGCTTTCCTCCAGGAGCCAGGACCTTGATACCACCAACGGCGCCATTACTGACATGAAAGCCAGGCTTGGCTTCTTGGATAAGGAAATCGAGTCAACCGATGCCCGCGAGAAGTTGCTGATGACGGGTCTGAGCAAGGCTAGGAATCTCCAAAAGGACGCAGAGGAGAAGCTTGACAATCAAATCTAGCAGCGTGACCTCTGGATTAAGAAACTGGTTGACATCGTCGAGCACCTCACTGCCCAGATTGAAAAAATGGATATCGAGAGCTAGGCCTTCTCCGTCAGCAATCATGAAGTTCCAAGTGTCAAGCTAACGCTCTTCTTCGAAGGCTTGATTGAAGGGCTGAAAATATACGAAGAAGACCGGGCTACATGCTTTGATGAGGATCATGGAAGCTTGCTCACAACGCTCTCTTCCTGGTCTTGAGCAACCTTGTCTTCTGCCATCCGGACCTCAACCTTGCTGATGGTTTTAAGAAGCTGCCGTCGGGTGCTGATACTTCTGCCACCACGGAGAAGGTCGCCCCCTTGCTAACAAGGTTCTCTCTGTCCCAAGAGTTCCCGAACTCCATCAGGCCCATCCTTGATGTATTCCTGCTGTCGTGCTGTCCTGTAATTATCACAATATGTATCTCATTTTTATTCTATGTACTGTTCTCACTTTGATGTTTGTCGAAACTGATGTTTATTATGCAAGTGCATGCTATCCCTCTTGTGTTTACCCACTGGTGTTCGTATAACTAGTTTCCTTTGTGTGCTTCGGTTTCCCGTCAACAACATATTGTCGCAATTGCTTTGACGAATGGGTCCTTAGCATTCAGCTGGCAAGGATACACTGCCGGTGGGTTTTTCCTTAACAGTCGTTGACACTGCCACCCACTTTATTGAGCAGGCTTGAAACAAAGCGGAGGCACACACAAATACGGTAAGGTGCCATTGTACGAGGGATTTGCCATACGAACCCTTGGTTGTCCAAGGGGTAGGCAAGTTCAAGCTCTGAAGAAAAGTTAGCAAGTAGGCCAACTTAGCCTTCGTGTATCCTTCCCCCCTGCCGGGTTGCACATTTGACTACATGTAGCATCTTCTTTTTCAACTGTGATCACCCCTCCTATCCATGTCTCCTGGGGAAACCCTCCTCGCATCTCCATTTTTGCTCTGCAAAAATATAGAGCGGGAAGGAACATAAGGGAAGGACTAGGCAGTCCATTAGTTATGGACTTAGGCCCGGCAAGAGCTGGGAAAATCAGGGAAAAAATTGCAACTAATGATATATGGTGGAAAAAGGAAGGATTGGTCTCCCCCTCCTTTTCTCTCATCTCCAATGATCCCCTGGCAGCTGGCGTGAAGGACACGCTGGCGCAAAAAGGGCCCTGTCGGGGTACGCTTGCCGGGGTGTCAACCAATCGATTCGCACCAATGTTCCACTCAGGATATACCCTTGGCAGGAAAAATGCAGGACTGAGCTCCCCGCAGACTGATCATGCTGGTGACATCACCACTGCTTGACCCGATCATTGGCGAGTGAGAAGGGAGGGGGAGGCTAATCACTTACCATTTTTCTCGTTCGCTCGTACAAACGACACCTTTTGGGGTCGGGCATACGCTGTCAGGAGACCACGAGGAGGGCGATGTCGCCGCATGTCTTGCCTCTTCTTCTAGTCACTAGGAACACAGTGGCCACATCTCCTGTGTCAACCAGGGTATCCGCGTTGCCATCCCTTATCCTTGTCGCCACCTCTGCTGCGGCGGAAGCGAGCGACAGAATCTGGTAGGGACGACTCTAGGGAACAGCACCGTACTTTTTATTTGAAACCATTGATGAAGAGGGTGATGATGAAGGTGATGATGATAGACACACTGTTTACAGCTTCAGGTTCACGCAAGCGATTTCCCCCTACCTGGCGCACCAAAGATGTAATGGAGAAAAATGATCACCGATGGGGCCATCGGTCTCTTATATTTTGGCAAGGGGGGAGATCATGTTGCACAAAGAGGAGAGGCCATGAAACAATATGACAGTGGTGACACTAGTGGTTTTTGCCCAGGTTCGGGCCATTGGGGAGCGTAAAACCCTTCTCCTGCTTTAGTGGATTGGATGGTGGAACATGATGAACACGCGGGACTCAAGCCTGGCAAGGTGGCCTCGATGTCGTGGAGGAACACGGTGACCTATGGGGCGGCCCCTTGTGGTTCGACAAGGGGGAAGATCACATTGCACAAAGAGCAGAGGCCATGAAACAACATGACAGTGGTGACACTAGTGGTTTTTACCCTGGTTTAGGCCACCGGGGAGCGTAAAACCCTACTCCTGCTTTAGTGGATTGCATGGAGGAACACGATGAACACGCAGTGCTCAACCCCGGCAAGGTGGCCTCGAGGAGAGCTGCTACGCGCGTACAAGTGTTCAAGGGTTCGAATCCTTTGCTATGTTGCCTTGGACCTCCTTTTATAGCTTATAGGGTAACCAAAGTGGCAAAATAGTCTTTATCTAGTGATTAGATAGCAAACAGTGCTATCATACCTAACTCTAGCAGTTAGGACAAAGTGCATTACATGCACTGCTAGGTGTCATGCTGAGGGTGAAGCCCGGCAAGCCTATCATGTCCCTTAATCATTGTCTGCTTATCTTCTTGACACGCCTCTGGACGGGTGTCATGTGAGGATAATATGTCTTCTAATGGGCTCCACATTCTTAGTGGAAGCCACTTAATCACCTGGAGGCTCGACACCATATTGATAAGTGATCTGCATGGTGGTGCAGTGGAGCGGTGGTGCCTTGGCAGGAATCCTTGCATTTGGCGGACCTGGCAAGCCTATCGGGGAAATCTTGGACTTGTCCCTGGGGTGGCCTCGACCTAGCTAGGCTCTCCAGCCCGGCAAGGGAGGCCTTCCCAAGGTGATGCTCTGCCGTCCTGTTTGATTTGGTCTTCTAGATACGCTCCTTGATCTCACGAAGAGCGGTTCTTCTGGCTTGGTCTTGCTTTGTGAGTTTGTGTAGTTATTCCTTCGGTGATAGCCTGGCTTAATAGGGATGATAGACTACTCATATCAATAAGGAATTCCTTATTGTCCGGGAGCCCATTCGGAAAGAACTTCAAAGTTAAGTGTGCTCAACTTGGAGTAATTTCAGGATGGGTCACTGACCGGGAAGTTGCTCCCGGGTGCGCACGAGTTAGGACAAAGTGTGCAGAAAAGACTTGTATTGATCTGTGGGGCCAGTCTAGATCCCGCCAGGAGTGACGACCACCGGCGGGTGTGTCCGGGGCGTTACAAGTTGGTATCAGAGATGACCCCTTGCAGTTACACGGACGTTTGCAGATAGGTGCATGGTCATGTTGTTCATGAAGTTTGTGACCCGTCGTGGCACACGGCATGGCACATGTACCGGATTTGATGCACAGACGTATGTGCCAAGAGGGAACATTCCTATGGCCCGATGAGGACGTCGGTTCCTCTGAGTGGGGTGTATGTGATAGCCTGGCTTAATAGGGATGATAGACTACTCATATCGATAAGGAATTCCTTCTTTTCCGGGAGCCCATTCGAAAAGAACTCCAAAGTTAAGCATGCTCAGCTTGGAGTAATTTCAGGATGCGTGAACGACCGGGAAGTTGCTCCCGGGTGCGCACGAGTGAGGAAAAAGTGTGTAAAGAAGACTAGTATTGATCTGTGGGGCCAGTCTAGATCCCACCAGGAGTAACGACTAGCGGGTGTGTCCGGGGCGTTACACCTCGTCAAGCTCTGGCTGTCGGGGCAAAGGCTATTTGTCCATGCACAAGTTAGGGGAAACATACACCCCTGTTTGTGTACCCCGACAGAAGCCCCCGGGCTTGATCCATACGTGTCGCTGGGCTCGTTGGGTTAGGGCCCAAACAGTGCATGGACACGCGTCGAAGAAGTGTTGCACATGCAGCGGTTGTTATGATGACTAGTCAATCCAACGTCCATTTCGCATAATTACCACATGTCGTGGGATCGTGGAACAGTAGCAGTTAATGGGTAACACACCTGCAAAAAACTGTAACTTTCTGAGGAGATATGGCGATGAGCCAGCCCCTGCGGCTGTTCCCAATAGAAGGGTGACACGAAGGGACGCTGCTCATTTGCATTTGTCTCTCCTTCCTTCATCTTCTTCCTCAAGCCAAACAACCGCTTTGATGTGGAGCATCCTACGGTCATCACCATGTCAAGAGTCTGTTTGGCAAGTGACACGTGCGACCTCTACTTCTCATACATAAAGGTGAATCTTCTCCTTTACACGTGTTCACTTGACCCCTTTGAGGACGGTATACTACTTGACACTCCACTCATGTGCATGCATAGGTATTGTCAGAGCTTCATGGACGACGAGGAGGAGTGCAAGCGCCAAGGAACACCTGCACCATCCACGAGGGAAGCGTGGAAGAGAAGGAAGAAGAAGCCTAGACAAGCTTCTGGAAAGCCCGGAACTTCCGGCCGCTGCCCGGAACTTCCGGCCCCCAGAACCTCCGGCCATCCCGGAGCTTCCGACCCTGCCGCACCGAAGTTGTCCAAGAGTGTGCCAACTCTCTAGATAGCCCGGACCCTTCCCGGACCTTCGCCCGGAACCTCCGGCGCCTGGACCTTTCGGCCGTCCCCAGAACTTCCGGCCCTACCTACGCGCGGAGACTCGGCCCGTGGCCATGTACCCTTTTGCCCCTCACTTACCCCTTCGTGGCTACTACTATATATACTCATCCCCCTCCTCCATTCTAGGGTTAGCAAAGTGATAGCTCATTTGTATGTGAGCTTTGCTCCTACCTATCTCTACTCTTGAGAGAGAGAGACCACTACTCCATTGGAGGCCAAGACCTCCATCTAGGAGAAGATCCTGTGGGATATCATCAAGACCCCTTCATGGGAAGATCCTTCTAGGATTCAAGCCCCCAACTCCTTTGGACTTGGGATGAACTCCACCTTGTATCTTTGTCTTGTTCATGTACCTTGTGGATCTTGTGTGTTTGATTGTCTAGTGGATGTGTGATTGGACTTGTTCTTGAGTATTTCCCCTTGTTATTTCTCCCCGTTCTTCCCCGTGTTCATCGTGTTCTTCGAGGGATCCCACTCCAAACGTGAAAGATCGGCCTACACCGGGTTAGCCCCATATCATATGGAATCAGAGCTTAGGTTTATCACGGATTTGGAGTCCCTCCCATCGTTTTCTAGCCTTCTTTTGCTTGATTTCGTCCTAAATTAGAAAATCCCCACCAAAAATAGCACCCAATTTTTTTTTGTGATTTGTTGGTTTTGATGATGTTTTGTTGATTTTGATCCATGGATTTGCTTGGTTTCAGGTGGATCTAGCTTTCCCCCACCTTTCCCCCATTTCCATCCACGAAATCTCCCCAATTTTGACCTTGGAAATTGAGTTTTTTTGCCCCCATTCTCAGATCTGGAATTTAGGGTTCGTCCTGGACGAAATTCCACGACCCCCGGAACTTCTGGACTCCCCCGGAACTTCCGTCCTACCCCTGGAACTTCCGGGCTAAACAGAGAGTTTACCCCAAAATCCCCCCTGACCCCCGCCTTTTTCCACGACCCCCTGAACTTCCGGCCACCCCCCGGAACTTCCGGAGCCCAGAACGTCCGGCACTAGGCCCGGAACTTCCGGCCTAACCAGAAACGTTGCACGAAATTTCAGCATCAGCCTTTTTCACCGTTTTCATCATAACTTTTCGTTCCGAACTCCGATTTGAGTGTTCTTTGGCTCGTTTTGAAGCTATCAACATGCCGGAGGTCCTCACATTGGTTACACCAACATTTGACTCCATCAAAATTTTGGAAATTTGGCATCTTTGACTAGGCCTTCCACCATATCATCTGCATTGCCACCACCGACTTCCGCAACCTAACCCATTTTGATCCTTATAGCATTTGAGGTTGTTTGAGTAGTGACTTGAGTCTCCTAAGGTGTTTAGGATACTTAGGGACGGTTGCTTCTTCATCAACCACCACCATAACTCCCGCATAACCTTACCCACCATACACTTCCACCACCCCAACTTAACCCAATTTTGTTTGAGCTTGTTTGAGTTGTAGCTTGTGTCTCCTAAGGTGTTTCGGCTACTTAGGGACGGCAACTTCAATTCCGACACGTCTATAGCCCATCATTCCACTTACGCATTGCCAAGTGCACACTACCACCGCTTTCTGCTACCACCATTTGACATTTGCCTTTGGAGCTTTTGAGTTTGCGGTTTTTCCATTTCCTAGGGTATTTCGGCTAACTAGGAACGGCGCGACATCAAGAACACCGCCACTCATCATCGCCAAGGACGGTAACCTCGACGACACCATTGTGTATTCCCCTTGCAATTGCATTGATAACCCCTTAGCCCATTTTGCGTTACTTGCCTATCGAGACTAGCCATTTGAGTATTGCCGGCAACGTTACATGTGCACATTAGTGATCATACTTCCCATAGCATACATACCATATCATCTTGGTATCATATCTTGTGTCACAAGTTTGTTCCCGCATATACACAATTGCTATCTTGGTTTGTGCATTGTGCCAAAGTGGCCATATCCAAAAAAAAGAATAAGCTTTTAAGAAAAGAAAAGGAGAGAGCAAAGAGCTTGTAAGCAGTAGCCATAGCATCAAAATATATCATATGGTATCATACTTGATCATCTTGGATCATTGTGTGAGAAACACCGGGAACCATACATATATAGCATACTTGGGATAGAAAGTTTATCCATTTTGCATCTTATAGGTTGTGCACAAGTGTTGTATCCGCCTATTGAGAAATCGTTCTAGCGTCTCTCTTGAGTTGTGCAACACGAGCGTTTTCCATGGATTCCACATTTTGTGCTCATTCCTTGGTTGCACGACCCCATTTATCTATCCGTCTGTGCGTTTCTGTGTGCCATTCATTGCTATTGGTCTACTTGTTTCGCTTGCGAATTTGTGAATCTCTTTCAACATTATTAACTCTTGCTAACATTTTGCATAAAAATTTTGTGCCACTATCCTCACCAAGCTCTACCATAAGCTTTACTTGATAGGTGTGAGTGAACAAGTTGGGTACCAATTCCACTATTCTTTCATCTCACATTGAGTGAAACGGGATACATCCTCAACTTTGGGAAAAGGTAACTTGGTATTGTTCATCTCATTTCCTATTCACCTCCACTCGAGTCTTGTGATGGATAGGCAAGGCATTTCACCTTCGGTCTACAACAACAACGACGAGTTTGATGCCACGAAAAACAACTCCGACACCAAGATGCAAGCTCAAATGAAGGAGATCAAAGCCCTCATCAAGTCCTACAATCGATCTTCCTCATCTTCAAGAAGACGCTCAAGAGCACATGCTTCCGAGCTACCATCTCCGGCAAGATCACATCGGCATCAACACCATCACCAACAAGAACGTGAAGGTCAAGAGCTCAACACCAACAACCGCTCAACGACTTCACCATCTCCCTTGGCATCTTCGCCAAGTAACTTCAAGGCATTTTCCCCTATGGACATTCGGCATCTTTGCCAACAAGCACCTCAAGACTACGCTCAAGAGAAGCTCCCCAAGCTCAAGTCCGCGACTTTCACGAGCTACTACGACTTCGACACCGACCACGAGATTCCTTTCTATGGGACTCACAAACCCGAGGAGTACCTCGAGTCGGAGCGTTTGATGGACGACTACCTCAAGCTACATCAACTCCCTTCCGAAGATCAAGTGAAGTGCGCCACAAGAAACTTCCATGAGTACGCATTGGCATGGTGGCTTCACACACCTTCGGAGTACTACGACATGAGTTGGCCCAAGACGAAGAGAGCTTTGCGGCGACAGTTCGTGCCTCCAACGTACACGGAACAACTTCGATGCCAATTGGAGAACACCACCCAAGGATCCAAGTCCATCGACAAGTACTTCAAGGAGATGAAGATTGCCTTGCGACAAGCCGGCGTGGAAGACCCCATGTCAATGAAGTTCCACATCATGATGGGATTGCCCAACGACATCTCCAAGACAATCTTCCTCGAGAACTACAAGTCCATCAACGACTACTACATTGGTGCTATCAAGGCGGAACAAGAACTCATGAAGGCAAGGCTTCTCCACCCCAAGCAAACTTCGCGGCGACCAAGCTCTACGACAAGCATGAGGCTAGTACCACCAAGATGTCCAAGCCTAACAAGCTCTAAGATGATGCTCCCAAGTTTGACTTCACCGCCATCCCTCTTTGTGGCATTGATGATGCCGAGTCGACCTTGACTCTTTTTCAAGATGGTGCGGTAACAAGTACGACTGCGGAGACCTTCAAGGACCAAGCTCCAGAGGCGAGCGACGGGGTGCCGAGCAAGGATGATTCTTCCATCTTTGGAGGCGAGAGTAATGATGTGCCATCTTCGGCCTTCATCCACGGCGACGATGACGAGATGATCAAGCATGGGATTTTCCCTTCGGTCATGGAGGAGAGCGATGATGTGCCATGTTCGGCCTTCATCCACGACGACGACGATGAGATGGTTGAGCATGGGATTTTCCCTTCGACCACTACTACGTATGATGACTTGAGTGACTTTTGCCACCATATTGTGAGTGAGAGTGACTTCACCACTAGCCCCATATATGACGAGTTGCCCCACTTTCCATGTGAGGAGAGCCACAACCCCCACCACTTGAGTGAGATGAGTGACTCCACCACATGTGACTTTGAGTGCACCTACTTTGAGGGAGTGAGTGAACCACCACATAGAGAGAGTGAGATAGTTGATATGTCTTGTGAGGCCATTTGCATTTCTAACAACTTGACCTCTACCTCTATTGTGTCTTCTCATTTGGTGCTAGGTCCCATTTATGATGACGCGCCAATCCTCGACGATTTCGTCCTCCCTTTGGACAAGGTGGCCATGGTGGAACATGATGCACCCCTCACATGGTTCCATCAATATGAAGATGACCACCATTTGGTCTTTCCCACCTCACCTACACCACTTGAGTGGAATGAACAAGGTAACATAGGTGAAGGTGATGCTCTAGTCCCACTAGTGGACATTCTTGACATTGATTGCTTGGATGATGTTGATCCACCTAGTACCTTGCTTCATGCTAGTATGATTTCCCCATGCGATGATTTGCCCATTTATGATGAGTTTGATGATTGTCATGTGGAGTCTATTAGTTGTGATGCCATGTTACATAGGATTTCTTGTGACAATTCTTTAGGCCACATCATGTTTGCTAATCCGCTTGACTTGTCATATGCTATGCATGAGATCAACCATGTGTATTATTTGCAATCTCTTCATAGTGACTATGCATATGCCATTAAAATAAACCCAATTTGCACATATGGCATAGGTGACAAGCCCATGGTTATTGGCATTTGTTTTTCTTGTGATGATATTGATATGCTCCCTTTGCATCATTCATCTCATATGTCATGCCATGCCCACCTAGCTTCGGATATGCATTGTTTTGGATGTTGTCCATTTTCTCCATGTGATGTTTCCGATATTGCTCATGAGGAGACTCCCATAGTTTCCTCATGCATTGTAGGAGATTTTGATCCACCCAATTCATTGCATGATCCCAGTTCTTGTGTGCACCATATGCTCCCCATGAATGAATTTGCTATTGATGTGCCATATAATTGTATGCTCAATTTGCATCCCCATTATATCATACATAACAACTATTCTTTCATGATGGATGACATGTTCTTATACCATGCATCAAATTTCTTTGAGCATTTCTTATCTTGTGCTAACTCACACGTGCACATACACATCATGATGGATGATGTGTAAATTTACCACACGCACAATTTCTTTGGTTTGTGTCTCTTTTGTGTAGGTACCCATGAATACTTGTCAATCTCGCAATCCCACGAGTTGACAAAACGAGCTCTAGAGAGAAACGATGATTTGGGATCTCATGGATTGTTTTTCCCACAGATCTCTTTGCACAAAGACTTCACGCATTTCTTCTACATGGCCCTCACTTGGGTATGGGTTGTTCTCTATTATATATCCTTTGCCCATATTGCCATGTTCACTTTACATGATATGCCCATTCCTATGCCTTTGCCATGCATTTGTGACCCATGCTTTGCATTACACATGATGATTGATTCTAGTACTTGTATGTGTATTTGCAAGCTTGGTGGAGATATCTCTTGTTGTTGCCATGTTCCTTTTGTGCACAATTCCTATGATGATACTTTCATCTTGCTTTGTGTTCGTGCTTGCGATATGTCATGTGCATTCCCTATGCCTATTATTTTCTCACATGACATGATTGCCATGATTTATTCTAGTGTGTTGCATCTTCACTCCACTAGTTTGCACGACTTGATTACTATGCTTCCTTATGTTGCATCACCAATGACTCATACTTGCTCATTTCATGCGGTTGATGATAACCATCTATATGCTTTGCACATGATTCATATTGCTCCTTGTCATATCTCTCCATATGTTGACTCCCTCATGCTAGATGATTTGCCATGTATTGAGTGCAATTATGCCTTTATTCTTGATAATGAGTTTGCCCCCATAGCATTCTCACATATATTTGGAGATTTTAACATATTCCTTGTGAAGCATGCTAGTCTTACCTCATTGCACCATATGCATAGTGCCATGAACATAAAGATTGTTGCATCATATTATTCATGCACTTGTGATTCTAATGGTTATGTGCAAGAGACGAGAACCATCATGATGGATGATGTGTTTATCTACCATGTGCATACTTTGTTTGTTTTATTTTGTGCATGTGTAGGATACTTGGACTTTGTGTCGACTTCCACTTCACGTGAGTTGACCATTCGAGCTCTTGAGAGCGAGCCTCATACATTCTACCACGACTCGCTTCTAAACCGAATTTCCTACCACTTCGGCATTGTGAAGAATGCACAAGGACACACTTTCAAGGTGACATCCTTCTTGAGCTTGGATATTGTGTATCATACTTCATGTGTTGCTTGCACTATTTGCACGCATGTTTGAGATATTGCGTTCACCCATGATTGCCACATTTCCATGCTTCATGACATATATACCTTGTGTATTGCGTCCAATTCTTGGACTACTTGCTACTATCATATGGTTGGTTGCACCAATATCATTTCTTAACATATGCCATGTCCCTTTGCTTGTCACATGATTCACTTGATTGCCTCACACATGATGAACAATTGCTCTTTATATTGTGTTGAGTGCCACACTATATTAACTACACCCTATGCACATTATGCTTGGATTGTCTTGCACTTGACCCATGTGTTTAGACACTTCATTTTATTTGGTGTTGTGAATCGTTCCTATGCCTACCATAGACCTTTCATTAAGCAATTTGTGAATGATTGCTATGAACATGAGGTAGATGCTTATTCTGTTGTCACACATATTTGCATCACTACCTCACATTTGCATACGTGTCCCCATGATATCCTTTATTGTGATCAATTTATGTGCTTACATGCCATGTCACAATCCTTTGTCACACCCTATGCTATGCTTGATGACGACACTTGTTTGGTGAATGACCTCTTGAATGCTTGGTTTTGCACTAACGCTAACCGCATTTTTTCCAAGTGTTTGTTCTATTTGCTCCTTTTGAAGGAATCACAAAACGGTGTAACATTGGCGAGTGACCATTTCGAGCTACTAGACGATGACTGCTTGGTGATCGACCGCTTCGACACGGCACTGCCATCTATTTCCGATGGTGATTTGGTTTTTGATCCGAGGTCAGATCTTTTCCAAGGGGGAGGGGATGATGTGGAGAATCCTACGGTCATCACCATGTCAAGAGTCTATTTGGCAAGTGACACGTGCGACCTCTACTTCTCATACATAAAGGTGAATCTTCTCCTTTACACGTGTTCACTTGACCCCTTTGAGGATGGTATACTACTTGACACTCCACTCATGTGCATGCATAGGTATTGCCGGAGCTTCACGGACGAGGAGGAGGAGTGTAAGCGCCAAGGAACACCAATACCATCCGTGATGGAAGCGTAGAAGAGAAGGAAGAAGAAGCCTAGACAAGCTTCTGGAAAGCCCAGAACTTCCGGCCGCTGCCCGGAACTTCCAGCCCCCAGAACCTCCGGCCATCCCAGAGCTTCCAACCCTGCCGCACGGAAGCTGTCCAAGAGTGTGCCAACTCTCTGGATAGCCCGGACCCTGCCCGGACCTTCGCCCGGAACCTCCGGTGCCCAGACCTTCCGGCCGTCCCCAGAACTTCCGGCCCTGCCTGCGCGCGGAGACTCGGCCCGTGGCCATGTACCCTTTTGCCCCTCACTTACCCCTTCGTGGCTACTACTATATATACTCATCCCCTCCTCCATTCTAGGATTAGCAAAGTGATAGCTCATTTGTATGTGAGCTTTGCTCCTACCTATCTCTACACTTGAGAGAGAGACCACTACTCCATTGGAGGCCAAGACCTCCATCTAGGAGAAGATCCTGCGGGATATCATCAAGACCCCTTCATGGGAAGATCCTTCTAGGATTCAACCCCCAACGCCTTTGGACATGGAATGAACTCTACCTTGTATCTTTCTCTTTGTTGTTCATGTACCTTGTGGATCTTGTTTGTTTGATTGTCTAGTGGATGTGTAATTGGACTTGTTCTTGAGTGTTTCCCCTTGTGATTTCTCCCCGTTCTTCCCCGTGTTCATCGTGTTCTTCGAGGGATCCCACTCCGAACGTGAAAGATCAGCCTACACCGGGTTAGCCCCGTATCACGCTTCCACGCCAATATTCGCCCCCAAAGCTCTGCTAGATCCTTTTGCTTCATCCAGTGAGCCCACGAGATGGGAAAAGGACGGCTGGTGTGAAGGGGAAACGGGCAGCCACCGCAAAAGAAGCATCGGCCGAGGGGAGGAATAAAAGGGCGGAGGAGCTAGATTCTGGATAAGGACACCCCAGAGTTCTCCGCAGCGCAGACTGAATGTGTCACGTGTGGCAGCGATTCGAGCAAGTTAGGCGTTACTGACGATAGTCTTCGCCTGACGCTTAATAGGATTGTCCATCTCAAAGCTGTTGGGCTAAGCATCGAGCAGGTGGGGGCCAACTTCCTCCGGCACCGCATTGCGCCGCTGCTGAAGAGGGGCAAGTTTGCTTGGGAGTACGGGAATTCTGCCGACACGATGCGCCTTTGCCCGGGCCCCGTCAGCAACTTGTCGATATACAACCACGGTTGGTTGTGCGAATAGCTTTTTGGCAGCCTAGGGCCATTCCATGTGCCGTCAAGTGTTGTTCCACTTCATCTCAATTCTACTCGGGTGTAGATTCTAAAATGGATGCCCAACTGCAACACCTACAGAGTTGAGGCTGATTGGCAACTACCGAACTGGTTGCAGAGATAGAGTGGGTCTCTAGTCTTGAAGAAAGGGGTTCCGGCGTGGAAAATGATCTCATCAGGCGCACCTCCCAGCAGAAGCAGCATTCATATCAAAGCGGATTGTAGAGGACAAAATGCTTCGGGCTACCTGGAAGGCATGGCCCAAAGAAGAGGAGGAGGAGGAGAAGGAGGCTGAACGTGAAGGCTGTTCTGATGAAAGGAGTGAGGAGCACGACACGAGGGAGGTGAATGCTAAGGACCGTGGGAGTATGCTGTTGGTGGGCAACCAAAGCACGCAAAGGAAACTAGCTATACGAACACCAATGGGTAAACACAAGAGGGATAGCATGCACTAGCATAATGAACATCAGTCTCGACAAACATCAGAATAAGAATAGTACAGAGCCTAAAAACGGGATACATATTGTGTCTTAATTACAGGGTAGCACGATAACAGGAATAAACTCAAGGATGGGCATGACGGCCTTCGGGAACTCTTGGGATGGAGAGAACATTCTCGGCAAGGGGGGCGACCTTCTCCACAGCGGTAGAAGTATCAGCACCTGGCAGTAGCTTCTTAAAACCATCGGGAAGGTTGAGGTCCGGATGGCGGAAGGCAAGGTTGCTCAAGACCAGGAAGAGAGTGTCGCGAGCAAGCTTCCAGGAATCCTCAGCAAAGCATGTAGCCCTATCTTCTTCATACATCTTTAGCCCTTCGATCAAGCCTTCGAAGAAGAGTGTCAACTTGACACTTGGAACTTCATGATTGCTGACAGTGAAGGCCCAGCTCTTCATATTCGTTTTTGCAACATGGGCAGTGAGGCACTCGGCGATGTCAACAAGGTTCTTGATCCAGATGTCACGCTGCTGGATTTGATTCTCAAGCTTCTGCTCTGTGTCCTTCTGGAGAATCCTACACTTGCTCAAATCCATCATCAGCAACTTCTCGCAGGCACCGGCAGACTCGATTTCCATCTCCAAGGAGCCAAGCCTAGCTTTCATGTTAGTAATGGCGCTGTCGGTGTCAAAACCGGCGGATCTCGGGTAGGGGGTCCCGAACTGTGCGTCTAGGCGGATGGTAATAGGAGACAAGGGACACGATGTTTTTACCCAGGTTCGGGCCCTCTCGATGGAGGCAAAACCCTACTCCTGCTTGATTAATATTGATTATATGGGTAGTACAAGAGTTGATCTACCACGAGATCAGAGAGGCTAAACCCTAGAAGCTAGCCTATGGTATGATTGTTGTTCGTCCTACGGACTAAAACTCTCCGGTTTATACAGACATCGGAGAGGGCTAGGGTTACACAGAGTCGGTTACAACGGGAGGAAATCTTCATATCGTATCGCCAAGCTTGCCTTCCACGCCAAGGAAAGTCCCATCCGGACACGGGACGAAGTCTTCAATCTTGTATCTTCATAGTACGGGAGTCCGGCCAAAGGTCATAGTCCGGCCATCCGGACACCCCCTAATCCAGGACTCCCTCAGTAGCCCCCGAACCAGGCTTCAATGATGACGAGTCCGGTGTGCAAGTTTGTCTTCGGTATTGCAAGGCGGGTTCTTCTCCAAATTCCATGTACCTGTCGGATAGTGTCCGGCTTCTGGTGCGTGTTGCTCTCCTCCGCTTCTATGCCCAATAACGACCATCTTCCATGTGTCAAACGAATGCGAAAAGCCAGGGAGTTTTTTC